>NW_013665830.1:736756-762325 GCF_000517525.1 Limulus polyphemus | reverse complement strand
ACTGTTGTTGGGTTTGTTAGTGTCAATTTTGTTCGTGAGTTGAGATTTGTTGTGGTGAATGTTGGAGAGTTTTTCAACAATAGCTGATGGAAATTTATTGGTGTGAATGAAGAAATGCTAAGTTGTGCAACAGTATTACAGTGTTAAAATCTAAATCACAAAATATTATTGTTATTTTTTTCTCTTTCAGATTTCTGTTTTGCTGGTGGGATTAATTGGCTTCCCTCCTCAGGTGTTACCATATCCTCAAAACGTAGAACCCTGGCACCCATATACGAATACTGCCCATTATCACTCCGATTATACATACCCAAAGACGTCTCCATCAAAGAACACGTTTCTCCCTAAGCCACAGTACTGTCCAGAAACAGGGCGAACAGTTTGTCAAAATATTTCTTATTACCCAGGGTAAGTACATGTGATGTCTCAAATTGTGATTGTTTTTTTTTAGCGCATGAAAGTACGTGACATTCCTTAGCAATGTGTACTAGTTTTTCGGACATATATATTTTTTCAGTATAATGATTATCTTGATAATAACTAGCGCGTATCATTCCTTAAGTCTTAAATTTATTTAGCACTCTGATCCTAATATTTTGTTATTGTAACGACTCTAAGTTAGTATCGGTTTTTTGTCTTTACTTTGTTTTGCACACTGCTTTCAAAGAGAGATTACTGCAACAACAGCAGAGTCCTGTCACTTATTTAAGTTTATACAATCGATGGCTAGGTACTGCACGACACAGTGAGTAGTTACACAAAAATACGTTGTACTTAATTATAGTGATACATATAATATGCTATAAACACTGCTAGCAAAACGTTACATGTTTTACTTTTTTCCGTCAACATAAACTGTGTATGTGATGAGTTTTTCACGTCTTATCCCAAGAGAGGAATCAACGTGAGCACGCGTAATATGTTCATTATGGAACTTATAAACCTATCAACTCATCAGAGCTGATGGTCACATCAATTAGTGCCATCAGAATTTCGAACTGGTGGCATCATTTCTGCACATTATGAATAACTGATATAAGCTTCTAGCTCAGAGGTATTAATTAATAATGCCTCTAAATTTTTTTTAAATGTTTTTCTAATGAACCACAATTTTATTAGAAAGAATAAAAGTAATACTAATTTTCTAGCCTTAATAACCAAATGATAATAGAGCCGAGGGTTTTTGTCTGTAGTTACTTTAGTTAACACATTAAGCAGAAGATGAATTCGTATCCACAATTATTTAGATATATGCTAAAATGCTATTCCGTATCCACAATTATTTAGATATATGCTAAAATGCTATTCCGTATCCACAATTATTTAGATATATGCTAAAATGCTATTTCGTATCCACAATTATTTAGATATATGCTAAAATGCTATTCCGTATCCACAATTATTTAGATATATGCTAAAATGCTATTCCGTATCCACAATTATTTAGATATATGCTAAAATGCTATTTCGTATCCACAATTATTTAGATATAGGCTAAAATGTTATTCCGTATTCACAATTATTTAGATATATGCTAAAATGCTATTCCGTATCCATGGTTATTTTGGATATATGCTAAAACGCTATGAGTTCTGTTCTATATCGCTTTGACACCGTATCCTACAATCGTGCTGTACTCGCACTTCGGTCTCCCTTTAACTTTATTAAGTTTGCGCTTATTCCTGTTATCAATGTGAAATAAAAAAATTATGTTTATTACTATAATCAACAGCACATTGATTCAGAGCTAGATTTGTTTCTTACTGGCAACATATTACTTTCTTCCTTCGTCTCTCTCGGTTTATTCTTTTTCTCTCTTACACCTTCTGGTCTTTTTTTATATTTTTCGTTGAACTCCTTTTATATTTTATATTTCATTCTCATAAACTACACCGAATACTTCTATGTTCTGTAGATTGGATTATAATGCTTTTTATTTTTTTTTAAATAGGGAGTATCGTAATCTCCACAGCGGTTGAACAAGAAAGAAAGACATCCCCTCACTTTCATAATTTTCTAATGACTTAGAATGTTGCAATCCCTAATTCTTTAGGGACTGACCAAACGTTGGCCTCTTTCTTACATCTCTGAACTCTAACCGATGTTCCTTACACCTAACGTCATAACAATTCCATTGGTATAAAGATAATCGTCACTGAGATGTTTAATCTTTTTAGCAGTAGGTGGCTAATAGATAATTTTGTGAAAATAACTGAAAGGTTTAACTATGCCAAATGTGAACAGATTTTCATGTGATTTTTATTGCAAACTACCACCTGACAAAAGTGATTCCATCCATTCATTTATTCAACTAATTTTATGATATTTATGATAAGTTCTAGCACAACACAACAAAAACGTATTATTTAAAACCAGGTAAGAATGTAATAGAAAACTTTATTTACGATGATAACTATTAAGTGCTAGTTTCTCCACGTGTTAAAGATGGTAAACTACAAACGTATTTCTTTCCAATAAGAGACTGCATAACGGAAGATTCCTAGGGAACACACCTAACTACTCAAATATTGTTTCTCCCTAGTGACTACATATTTCACGTGGTGGCAGGCACGAAAGCAAAGCGTTTCAATTTCACTTCAGTCTTCTTTGATGAACGAAACGGGGACGCTGAACCGAATACAAGTCTTCTTCCTGATGAACCACCGGACCCTGAGGAACACGAACTTAATGAGCAAATGAGCCATGACAACGCAAAGCCAACCCATCCCCCTTGGAACTACTATGGTCATAACCAAGGGTATGGTGACGGTTATGCACCCTCACGTTCTCATCCATATTACCGTCACAGGTACGTTGTGTCGATCAACCGCCACCAATCGTCATACCCATGTCGTCCATATTTCCGACACAGATTTGTTGTTTCAGCCAACAGCCAATCATCGTTATTCTCTCGCCCTAATTACCGACACAGGTATGTTATTTCAGTCAACATTCAGGCATCGTCATACCGCTCTTGTTCATTCTACCATACCAGGTGTATTGTTGCAACAACAGCCAGACACTCTCATAACAATATGTTTAATGTTACCATACCAGGTGTATTGTTTCAACAACAGCCAGACACTCTCATAACAATATGTTTAATGTTACCATACCAGGTGTATTGTTTCAACAACAACCACACACTCTCATAACAATATGTTTAATGTTACCATACAAGGTATATTGTTTCAACAGCAGCCATACACTCTCATAACAATAAGTTTAATGTTACCATACCAGGGGTATTGTTTCAACAACAGCCATTCACTCTCATAACAATATGTTTAATGTTACCATACAAGGTATATTGTTTCAACAGCAGCCATACACTCTCATAACAATATGTTTAATGTTACCATACCGGGTGTATTGTTTCAACAACAGCCATTCACTCTCATAACAATATGTTTAATGTTACCATACAAGGTATATTGTTTCAACAGCAGCCATACACTCTCATAACAATATGTTTAATGTTACCATACCAGGTGTATTGTTTCAACAACAGCCAGACACTCTCATAACAATATGTTTAATGTTACCATACCAGGTGTATTGTTTCAACAACAGCCAGACACTCTCATAACAATATGTTTAATGTTACCATACCAGGTGTATTGTTTCAACAATAAACATATACCTTCATAATAATGTATTTAATTGTACTAAGCCGGGAATGATGATTTAGCAACAACCATACGCTCTCATAACGATGTAATTAAATTTGATAAACCGGGTGTGTTCTTTCAACAAAATCCAAGCCCTCTCATAATTATGTAATTAATTTGACCAAAACAGCTATATAGTTTCAGCAACAGCCATACCTTTCATACCGACTTGATTAATTTTACCAAGCCTCCTATATTGTTTCAATAACAGTCATGCACCCTCCTAATAGTGCAATTTATTTTACAAAGCTAGGTTTTTTGTTTCACCAACTGCCATGGAACTTTATAACAACGTAATTAAATTTACCTAGCCAAATGTGTTGTTTCAGAAACACCTATGTTCGCTCATCGCAATGTTTCTAATCTTACTAAGCCAGGTTTACAGTTTCTACATCAGCCATGCATTGCCATAAAAATAAATTTAATTTATTGTTTCGGTCAACTGTTACACAGCGTCTGACACTTCACTCCATTCGATACTACATTAGGGATTCTGATTCGATGAACGGCTTCATTGTCTCATCATTACTGTGATAAACAATTTGACTGATTGGTAGCTACAATGAGGCGAGCCCCTCACTTGTAACATGACAAATTAAGAGGATAGACTTAAGACTAAATTACAAAACAAAAACACTTTAAAGTTTATTCATTTGGACCTATGTATAAACATAAAAAGCCAAATGAACATGGATTTATAATTTGCTACATTGCATTGCATAATTCACTTGAAAATGGACATCAAGCGATAAAACCTAATTGTTTTTGTTGTTTTTTATGTAACACTACGCACCCTCATAGCAATGTAATTAATTTTACCAAACCACATATGTACCCTACCAATAAAAATCGTTTAAAAAAAATCTTAAACCATTTACTCAAATCTTGCATGGAATTTGAAGAAAGAGAAAGGGATTATAACAGAGAAGAAACAGAAACCACAGAACTCAGTTAAATGAGTCAAATAAAAACAAATAAATTTGAAAATTGGTAAGAGATTCACTGGTAAGGGGAATGTGAAACAGATGTGTACATGTCAACTGCGAATCTAAATGCAAATTGATATTAACAAGCCTGAGAGACCTCTGAACCTTCCGTAACACCGTAAGAAGTTAATCCTGAAACAGTGATTTAGACATTCTGTGACCAGATGCCTGACAATCTGTCATTGATTTCTGTACTTGGCGCGTTCTCATACGTCTATGCCATTACTTTGGGTTCATTCCAGAAGATATGCATCCGACATTGTAATATAAACAAAGACACACACACACACACAAAAGACAAGAAACAACTTATGTTCAATATCTGTCAATCATTAAAATATACGGCACACACATAAGATGTAAACACAACTAATACTATAGTCAAACGTTCGGTAATAATTGAGATGAGATGAAAAACATTCGAACATAATCCACCAACTCAGTTTCTCTTTCCTTCAAGAAATCAACATCTGTGCTTTAAAACCTTTTGGTCATTTTACATCACAAGGAATGAAATCTCTATAACAAACTGGTATCAGTGTGAGGTATTCTTAACTTTCCCTATTTCACAAAGGTATTTATAAGGTGTTATTTTAGTCCCCCCCCAGTGGCACAGCGGTATGTCTGCGGATTTACAACGCTAGAAACAGGGTTTCGATACCCGTGGTGGCCAGAGCACATAGCCCATTGTGTAGCTTTGTGCTTAACTACAAAGAAAAAGTTATTTTAGGGTTTAAATATCGACTTTCATAAATAAATTCTAAATGAAAGATATAGTATTTAAATATAAGGAAAATCTCAGAAAATTGTGTTTCTAAAATTGATATTTCTAAACCAAATAAATAGTTTTACTGCTTGAAATTTCAGCTCTTAGAATGTGACATTTAATTTTTTTTTTTTTTTTTGAAAGCGTGTCTTGGCTTTAGTTGTCATTCTAATATTCTGGAATCCTTGAACGACCAATTGGTCTTTAGCGGACCTGAATGTGAGTTGTCCATTCCTGAACCTTTACCAAATCATACACAACCTTTGTAAGGCAAAAACATGTTAATATTCACAAGATTATCATGATTATCCGCAATTTTAATACCGATGGTTAATAACACTTTATAAGGACGACATTCCAGGTCTTGTGTTGCCCTTGGAATTATTTCCCCATCGTTGATGGTGCTCCGTCTTGAAGCCATGATTACACCCTATTCCCCAGCACCATGATTTTTATTGTAACAAACTTCTGTAAACAAAGGTGAGACCAATCTTTGACCACAGACCTCGTACAACTTACACAGACCTTCCACTGTACATGGAATTCGGCTTCCAAGATCACTTTTAAGCAGATAAAAGGCACAAAAGTCCTTCGGAGCTGCATTGAAGATCTTGACAGGTATGTAATAGAGTGTGATTACTTAGGTTCCAGTTTCTTCGTCTAATTTTACCTGAAAACAACCTTTGATTCAGAGGTGTGTCTGGAACCATTCGAACTTCTTGTTTGTGAGTCTTTAGCAAGATAGATGATAACGGAACCGTTCTTCATTCCAATGGTTGAAAGGTTCTCTTCATAATCAACAGTCACACACACAGCTACAACACTGCAGCCATTTCTATATCAAGTAAGGTATGGAATTCAATCAACAGTCACACACACAGCTACAACACTGCAGCCATTTCTATATCAAGTAAGATATGGAATTCAATCAACAGTCACACACACAGCTACAACACTGCAGCCATTTCTATATCAAGTAAGATATGGAATTCAATCAACAGTCACACACACACACAGTTATACCTCTGCAGTCATTTCTATATTAAGTAAGATATGGAATTCAATCAACAGTCACACACACAGTTATACCACTGCAGTCATTTCTATATCAAGTAAGATATGGAATTCAATCAACAGTCACACACACAGTTATACCACTGCAGTCATTTCTATATCAAGTAAGATATGGAATTCAATCAACAGTCACACACACAGTTATACCACTGCAGTAATTTCTATATCAAGTAAGGTATGGAATTCAATCAACAGTCACACACACAGCTATAACACTGAAGCCATTTCTATATAAAGTAAGTTATGGAACTCAATAAACAGTCACACACACAGAGTTATACCACTGTAGTCATTTGTATATCAAGTAAGGTATGGAATTCAATCACCAGTCACACACACAGCTATACCACTGCAGTAATTTCTGTATCAAGTAAGGTACGTAATTCAATAAACAGTCACATACACACAGGTATACCACTGCAAACATTTCCATATCGAGTAAGGTATGGAATTCAATCAACAGTCACACACACAGCTATGCCACTGCAGACATTTATATACCACAGTCAATCATAATTTTGCAGTTAATTCTACCAAAAAGGGGTGTTATTCTAAATTCAACAGCCATATACTACCGTACTTTTCTAGCTCTTTACATCAAAAAGAGATATGTTATTTCAATTTGCTTGGCACACACAAAACACCTTTATAGTCAATACTGCCAAATGAGTTAGGTTGATTTAGTTTCAATTGTCACATACAACCATACTCCTATTGCCAATTTTAGCAGAATAAGCAGGTTTTTTCAATCAACGGTCACCCACCATCGCACCTCGGAAGCTGATTCTAATAAAACAGGTATGTTGTATCACTCAATAAGCACTCATTATTGTAATACTCTAGTCTATTCTCTCAGTATGAATACACTGTTCGAAATAATTGAAGGATAGCTATGACAAAACAAAACCACTGTTGTAAAATGATATGTCAATTACTTCACTCAGTTAAGAGAGTCAGACATCTTATGATCAGCCATGTGAGTGGTCAGTCAGCTTATTCTATGCGTATAATTATTTTATATAATTTTGTCTCAGTCATCACATCAAAGAGAATTGCAGAGTTCAGAGTAGTTTAAGTTCTTCATGAACCTTGCCTAAACCTCAGAGAAGGCATTTGGATGTTTTACACATGGGAGGAACTATCAGACAAATTGAACCCAGCTAATTACAGCAGCATGTTGCGAATCAATTTCAAGTGTCTTTAGCAAAATTTGGAACTGCTTCCAAACTAATGTTGTGATTGCTCAGGTATCTTGACAAGAATATCATCATCATTTACGAAATTTGTCGATTTTGGCTCGTCACACTCCTAGAGCAACCACAACGCTTTTCCAATGTATGTAGATGGTTATAAACAGATTCATAAGACTAGAATAGGCCCGGCATGGTCAGGTGGTTAGGGCACTCGACTCGCAATCTGAGGGTCGCGGGTTTGAATCCCCATCACACCAAACATGCTCGCTCTTTCAGCCGTGGGGGCGTTATAATGTGACGGTCAATCCAACTATTCGTTGGTAAAAAGAGTAGCCCAAGAGTTGGCGGTGGGTGCTGATAACTAGCTGCCTTCCCTCTAGTTTTACACTGCTAAATTAGGGACAGCTAGCGCAGATAGCCCTCGTGTAGCTTTGCGCGAAATTCAAAAAACAAAGAAGACCAGAATAGCATTTACAGTACATCTTGCTTGCAGTGGCGCCATAAACAAGTACAATGAACCAACAATTCTTAAAACACGATTTATTTTACAAATGAGTCGCACTTCACCTTACAGCAAAATAACAGACTGATACTCATTTGGGGAGAGTCTGGTACCAAATGTACCCCGTTTTCATACAAGAACGGGAAGCATATGGTGGTCGAAAATATGGCGTGAACGCACCAATCTCTAAATTCCTCAGAATGGTGCATTAATGCCACACATAATAGGGAACACATCTCGTGGTCCTCTTTACTACCATATTCTGGTGCAATTGGCTCTAACTTTAGTCTAATTGGTGATAACGTCTACCCCCACGTGATAAACATCAACCGAATGGAGTGGTCTTCACGTTCATTGGATCATTCCCCTATAACCTATGTGGGGTGCTCTTGGAATGTGCACCACATTCCATGTACACTGAACATAGGATGTTCATCACGTTCCATTTAGTTATTCCTGACACAAAAATAGGATGCTTTTTGGATATACATCACGTTTCTTATATATTGACTCCTGACACTACATATGCCTCTAAAACAATTCTTTTAGAGGAGTGCTCTTTGTGGTAAGCATACATCTTATTGAAGTGCAATATCGTCAACTGTAAACATGTAAAATCACATCTACTAAATGGCCATTAGGACTGAATGACCAATCATTAACATTCCAGATCATATATATCATCCTCGGATATCTGATTTGCATAAGAATTAATGGTTTTGTCTTGTCTTAGCTATAATATTACAAATTATGATTGTACTTTAATTGTTTTGACTAGTGGGCTTTACGTCAGTTAGGACCTACTGATACTGTATATTTCAATCCTCTATGAAAAGGTATGTTGTTTCTCTCACACACAGTAATTAGTTAATTGTAATAAATGAAGTTCACTCTCAGCACTACATTCAATATGAGGCTGGTAATCAGTTTCTCATGTAACGTTATGGTAAGTTTTCCTTAGTTATATAGCAATGGCTAGTGAACCCTATCTATATGGACTTTTTTCACTCAGTTATGCATGAAGTTTGTTTATTTGTGTTTGTTTGTTAAGCACAAAGCTATACAATGGGCTATCTGTGCTGTGGCCACTGCGGGTATCGAAACCTGTCTTTTCAAGGTTTAAGCATTTAGACTTACCGCTGAGCCACGGGGAGCTCTGTATCAAGTACTGACTAACAAACTTTTTTCTATATACTGTTGTGGTGAGTATCGTATTGTATCTATTTTCAAATTTGATTTGAAGTTGTCAACTAGAATATGATTTTGAACATGCTTTTTTGCTTGAGAGAAAATAAAAAATATCCATTTTTTCATTACACATTATATTTCTTTAAATAATATTTGACTTCAACAATCAGAAATGTTGATTCAATTTGAAGGACTAGCGAATGAAGTTTTGTAAGCTTAGATTGGAGTTTGTTGACCTTACAAAGGCTAGCAGAACCTTAACTAGATAGTTGTAATAAGTATACGTTTTTACGAAGTAAACTGATAGTTCTAACGGGAAAGCTTGATAACCTCAAGCTTAGATTGGAGTTTGTTGACCTTACAAAGGCTAGCAGAACCTTAACTAGATAGTTGTAATAAGTATACGTTTTACGAAGTAAACTGATAGTTCTAACGGGAAAGCTTGATAACCTCAAGCTTAGATTGGAGTTTGTTGACCTTACAAAGGCTAGTAGAACCTTAACTAGATAGTTGTAATAAGTATACGTTAAATAGCTAGTAGTTAACGCGACATTACAATAAAATGAAACGTAGTTTTGCTTCTTTCGTTCTTTAGCTGTTATTCAATAAGGAAAAATCATTGTTTGCCAACAGTATATGATTATATTACTAACTATTGTATGAGGATAGCCCATCAGATAAATATGAGAATGACAAGTCATTCTTTTCAACGACGATACATTCCTTTTAAACTTTACATTAGATAACAATCCCTATACCAAGAAGAAACGTGAACCGATGTCCATCATAAAGAATGTTACACAAAGAAACTTTATACGTTAATGGAGGTATTTCTTATGCATTTTGTCACACCTTCCTTCACATATTCATTTATAAAAGTATTTGAGATTATCGAGCTTTCCCGCTGGAACTATCAGTTTACTTCGTAAAAACGTGTTGGTTTTCATTTAAGGAAAACTTGGCTCAGCCAGCTCTGTTATTTCAAGACGGACAGTTCTGGCTCTCTCGATGTCACGACTTGTTTGATTTTTTTTTTCATCAAGAACTGGAGTACGTTACCAGGAATATTTGAAATAAAAAAACTGTCTCTTTGTTTGTAGTTTTCTGTGAGAAAGTAAGGTTTACTCTTATTGAAAGTAAATAACAGAATCAAACACGGTTTTTTTAATTAAATAGTTAGGTTTTTGTTCTTAAAATAAAGAAATTTAAAAAAAAATCGAAGTACGAAACATGCTAATTGTATATTAAAGAAAACAAAATATTTCTAAAAATTTTATTTAAGGGATATAACAGTAAGATACAATAATGCAGTATCATTCCGCTATAAAATGTTAGCCAGTTTCGTTGAAGTTAATTTTTACATTAAGAAAATTTAATTTCTAAATGAATTATAGTATAATATGGCAAGATTGTTTGTTTACAATGACTTTCGCTAACTATTTGTATTTAAAGTGCCGATACAAAATTATTATATGATTTTGTTATTGAATAACTTCATCTAGTACAAGCGTTGCAAGAACTCTGTTTATTCTCGTAGGGGTCGTAGGCAAAGAGACGAAGAGCCACTGTGTGCAGTTAGAACAATGTTCATTCTTCCAGAAGCTGGCCTAACAGATCGTTCACAGTGGAAGTTCGTAGTTAACGTACCCGACAGAGATCCTCGATTTAAACAAGTCATCAGAGTCGATGTCTGCAGGTGAGAAAAAAAATGGACTTAAAGAAAAATATATGGACACAAAACATGTCTCTTTGATGGTATTATTATATATGGACACAAAACATATCTCATTGATGGTATTATTATATATGGACACAAAACATGTCTCTTTGATGGTATTATTATATATGGACACAAAACAAGTCTCTTTGATGGTAGTATTATATACGGACACAAAACAGGTTTCTTTGATGGTATATATATTATATATGGACACAAAACAGGTCTCTTTGATGGTATTATTATATATGGACACAAAACATATCTCTTTGATGGTATTATTATATATGGACATAAAACAAGTCTCTTTGATGGTAGTATTATATATGGACACAAAACAGGTCTCTTTGATGGTATTATTATATACGGACACAAAACAGGTTTCTTTGATGGTATATATATTATATATGGACACAAAACAGGTCTCTTTGATGGTATTATTATATATGGACACAAAACATATCTCTTTGATGGTATTATTATATATGGACATAAAACAAGTCTCTTTGATGGTAGTATTATATATGGACACAAAACAGGTCTCTTTGATGGTATTATTATATGTGGACACAAAGCAGGTCTCTTTGATGGTATTATTATGTACGGACACAAAACAGGTTTCTTTGATGGTATATATATTATATATGGACACAAAACAGGTCTCTTTGATGGTAGTATTATATATGTACACAAAGCAGGTCTCTTTGATGGTATTATTATATACGGACACAAAACAGGTTTCTTTGATGGTATATATATTATATATGTACACAAAGCAGGTCTCTTTGATGGTATATATATTATATATGGACACAAAGCAGGTCTCTTTGATGGTATATATATTATATATGTACACAAAACAGGTTTCTTTGATGGTAGTATTATATATGTACACAAAGCAGGTCTCTTTGATGGTATTATTAACAATAACTGCGATTAGGTTTTTGATGAATTATATTTTATTACCGAAATATTAGCTGCCTATGAAAGGACCCTCGACAAGTAGAAGATTGAAAAATGTCAAAATTTAAATAATGTTGTACAAGGAAGGATTGGGACGCGAAAAATTATACAATTTTGCTTATAACATCAAACAGATACTCGTGGAGAAATGCGTCCTGAATCAACACAAACAACTCTGGTTTCAACTGTGGAATGAGATTTATTGTGCAAAATATGCAATGGTCAAATCGTAGGAATCCAAAATGCGCCCTGTTGTCCAACAACTTTGCACTTTATGAAAATTTTACTTACATGCTAATACCTTTATATACGTTCGTAATGTGTTCTAAAAGTTTCTTCTTAAGAAATTTATATAATTTTATGAAGCTTTGATTTATTTCTTGAAAAATAGCGAGTAGTGTTTACAGAGGATGATCTCACCAGATGGCGCCACGGTTGCAGTTGATGCAATTACCAAAGCTGTAATTTTCCTTTAGGAAATTTATTACACTTTACTTTTAATATTCTTAAATAAATGTTACATTTGTCTCATAAATGGTGATCAATTAAGCGACAGAATTGTATTAGTAAGGAACTACTTTTAATTATAGAATATTTTTTTAAGAATTAAGGTGTGCATACAGACTTATTTAACATGTGCTAATAGTCTAACGTGCTAATCAAGTATTTAACACCTTCTCTTTGATAGCTAGTACTAGAATAACGACAGTAACGAAGTTAATTAACTATATGTTAAAATAGCCTCAGTATAAGGTAGAGTTTTACTAAAAATATTGTCTTAGGTAACTTAGTTATTCAATAACCTTTATTTTATGACCAATAATTCCACTATATGAATGAACTCTAACCTTCATTTTGCATAATAATTTGGATGAATAATTTCAGTGATAAATGTTACTTATTCTTCAGTTAGTTGTGTGAGTAAAGGATAAACACTACCAACAGAAATAAGAAGATCTGTAATTTGTTTGTTTGTTTCTTCAACCTCAAAACTGCACATTGTTCTATCTGGGCTGTGCTCAATGTAGGAATCTAACCCCGAATTTCAGCATTATAAACCCTCAAGTTAACTGCTGAGCCATGGGGGCTATAAAGGAAGTAATAACAAAGCATTCATAAAGTCGCATTTAACTAACAATCACGAAAGTTCAGTTACAAATAATACATAAAAAGCTTGTTTTCAATTACTTGTTAAGATACAATAAATACTGTAACTTTTTGTACAAATACAATAAAATAATCAGTTATTTGCTCAGAGTTCAACGACACTAAGAAAAATACAATAGGTTAATTGCATTTTACCTGATCTGTTGCTGTAAGCGTCTTGTTTAGCAACGTAATCACTGGGGGGAGGCGGGGAATCTTCAACACAATTATAACCTATTAGTTAATATATCTATAAATATAACCTCAAATAATAGATTGTAGTCTATTCAATTATGGTTAATGTGTCC
This sequence comes from Limulus polyphemus, assembly GCF_000517525.1. Lineage (NCBI taxonomy): Eukaryota > Metazoa > Arthropoda > Merostomata > Xiphosura > Limulidae > Limulus > Limulus polyphemus. The sequence continues at coordinate 748,811 of NW_013665830.1, read as the reverse complement.
CCTGAGAATATTTTTTTAAGTAGGATAACTCATTTGTTAGGTGCATAATAGGTATTTGTATTGTAAAATACTAAGTCATTAGATAAGTTACCGTAATTGTTGCTAATAGCTTGATTTGTCAAGTAGGCCCGGCATGGCCAGGTGTTTAGGGCGCTAGACTCTCAATCTGCGGTTCGCGGATTCGAATCCTCGTCCCACCAAACATGCTCGCCCCTTCTGTCGTGGGGGCGTTATAATGTGACGGCCAATCTCACTATTCGTTGGTAAAAGAGTAGCCTAAGAGTTGGCGGTGGGTGGTGATGACTAACTGCCTTCCGTCTAGTCTTACGCATATAGCTCTCTTGTAGCTTTGCGCTAAATTTATAACAAAACAATTATTTTTTAAGTTTTAGTGTTATTGTGAGTTTTCTTTTCTTCTAATACTTTGGGTTTTACTATATTTAATATGTTTCACTGCTCGCTCCGTATATGATGTAGTGTGGCAGAGATTAGTTAAAGTCGGATTAGTTGTTTTAGATACACCTTATAGAAAGTTTAGAATATTATTTTTATTATATTTAACTTGATTATAGTTAATTAGAATATCAGTATTCTTGCCATTGTTGTACAATTCTGTTAATCATCTAATTTGTAGTCTATTATTATTTATTATTTTCAAAAACATTTTTTGATATATTACCCGTAGTATCCTGCTATCCGGCTCTATACTATAGCTAAACAGAGATATATTTTTCAGATGTAAGTATGTTTGTTTATTTTTGAATTTCGCGCAAAGCTACACGAGGGCTATCTACGCTAGCTGTCCCTAATTTAGCAGTGTAAAACTAGAGGGAAGGCAGCTAGTCATCACCACCCACCGCCAACTCTTGGGCTTCACTTTTACCAACGAATAGTTGGATTGACCGTCACATTATAACGCCCCTACGGCTGAATGAGCATGTTTGGTGTGACGGGGATTCGAACCCGCGACTCTCAGATTGCGAGTCGAGTGCCCTAACCACCTGGTCATGCCGGGCCGTTCCGAAAGTAATTTAAACAGCATCCCTACTATACCAGGTTCAATTAACCTCTGACCCAGACATAATCTTGACCTGTCCTTCACCTAGGAGCCACGTGATCTTTAGCCGATTATATTACATCCGCTTGACCTCTGACGTAACATCACAATGAACCAGATAATACTCCTCCATGAATAAGATATAACTATAAAAAAATCCGATTAAGAAGTTAGCACACATAATCACATACAAAAGTGGTAATGGTTTTCAAACGAGACCTAAAACTTGAGCGCTTTCGAATAGTTTACTATTCTTTTTTATTCTTCCGAAGAAGAATAGTGAACTATTCGAAAACTCTCGAGTTTTGGGTCTCGTTTGAAAACCAACAGATGACTATAGATACTGTTAGATCTCTATAAACCAGTAAAAATTACATCTCCTAAGACATATTTATTTGCATGACAGAACAACTACTAAATTTTATTGTCATTATTAATAAACTTAGCTTTATCGTACACATATATACATATAATTTAAAAAAATAAATTTTTCGAAGCATCTAATTAAAACATTTGTACTTATGACTGTTTATGGCGTAAGATGTATATAAAAATACTTTAATTTGTGATCAATCATAATCGTTATTTTCATCAAAATATTACACAGTTGTATAGCTTAACCACGCTTCTAAAATTTTAAAAGCACACCTATACAAACTACAGATATAAGCTTCTCTGAGGTCACGAAAAAATTTTGCAATTAAGGTGTCTAATGACACTGTGATGACGAATGTGTGAATTCTCGCTCTTTATTGCAACGCCTAGTGACGTTTAGTGTTCCCATCCAAATAATTCGATTTGAATACATAATATAGCTTCCTTGAACAAGATGGCGCTGGGGCTGATATCTTGGGTGACGTCATCCATATTCATAATTACCCTCTGGCATTCATATTAATATTTCAAATTATTAAACATTTAAGTTAACTACTTGTCCTCAGGAACTATCAGGCATTTTGGTATGTGGTGAACGTGTGTGTGTTGATTAACTTCCACACCTAATGCATCCCCTCAACGACCGTTGAGTAAAAGTATTGTAAGGTCTTGATAAACCAGTTCTTACCCAATTATGAGGCCATTCATACAAATTGTCACCGTTATGACTCATCACCTGTTAGTTGAATACACAAGTTATGAGCAGTTGAGAGCACGTGTTATTCACTCATGAGCTATTCGAAATACGTAGTGGTATACACGTGATTAAGAGAAGTAGTTAGTTGTAACTCACTCAGAGCAAATATCAGAAACTCACGAACCATTCAGAGCACGTGTTATTCACTCACGAGTCACTCGGAACACGTTAGTGGTTTACATGTGATTAAGAGAAGTAATTAGTTGTAACTCACTCAGAGGAAATATTAGAGACTCACGAACCATTCATACTATGTATTATCGACTAAAAACCAATTCGGAGCATAGATCAGTGGCTTCAACGCGACTTTGAGACCATATTAATTACAAGTGAATGAGAGCATTAATTATTATTTATTCACAAAAGACTCAGAGCACATGTTATCGCTTTCACAAATGACAAACTCGGAAATATACACCCACTAATGATTCATGACCACTGTTAGTTAGTTGTAAATACTCTGAATTTTTGTTTTTTCATCATGATAACTAGCCACTTTCTGTACATTAGTCTCGAAAAAGTGAGGCCTCCTTTTATATTCACTTACATTGGATTAATCACACACGTTTAAATGTACGACATGTAAAAACACGTCAGAAATGACAAAATCACAAGACTCATCAAGAATATTAGATATAACAAAAGTATGTCTTTATTCACTTACTTTACAACACAATCACGAATGCTAATACTGAAAAACCTTGTTATTGAAGTTTGAAGTTAAAACAGAGACAATTTTGTATAAAAATCCATTATTTAAGGGTATCCAATTACGACTTAAATGTGGAATTTTAAATATCTTTAGCTCGTAATTTACACATAATCAGTTCAAGTTACTCTAACCCTAATTTATTTGACACACTACTAATACAACTATAACATCCACTGTGTATGTTACGTTTCTCTTACTTTTCCTCTCCTTTTTTTACCATTAAAAAAGCCAATAGAAATAATTATTTAATTACAAACTAGCACCGTGTTTTTCAGTTACTCGCTATAATACAAAAACAAGTGTTATACATGAAACTCAGAAAAATTAAGCCTATCTTCGTATTCACTTATATTAAACACCAAATAATTTAACTTAATTACGGAACATTTCTGAACGTGCAAGTACTAAAAAAACACGACTCAATAAGCATACTTGATGTAAAAAAAAAGGTACGTCTAAAATACTTTAAACATTTTTTATGAGTTAACACTTCATGCTTTTATCTTCGAAATATTTCTTTCAATCAGGCTGTTCTTCTGTCCGGCACTTGTCTTGCAAATGTCTCGATCAAACACTACAAATCTCATATCGTTAGAAAGGCTTTTGTCTGAGGAGACCGAATTGCACATTGGCTTTTCCATTTACAATCATCTTACCTGTTTTTTTGCTTAGTCGAACTTCATGCAACGAGCATGCTACACGATGTTGTTCTAATCACGTGACAACTGGTTTCGATTTCAACTTTAGTTTTTTTATTTGCAAAGTATTTCACACTTTCCAAAAAAAAATATATAAAAATAAACATTACACTCAATACAATTTCTATGGGCTTTCTCGACTTATTTAGGTCTAAAATACGCGTGTACAGTTCGTTCAAAACCATATGCTTATCACTTTATGAAAACGCATTCAGGCATTTCTGCATATTCAGTTAAGTTTGCCTTCATCACAACTTTACATTTACATTACTTTGCAACAATTTAGCTTCGATTTGTTTCATAGACTGCTATAAACACCTTTTAGCTACTTTTTTCTTTAGTACGGGTTTTATTCATCGTTTTTCGAGTATCTTTGTTTCAACTCACAAAACTGTGTCATACATTGAATGCTAATAATTGTTTCATCATTTATTGTTTACTTTACGCGTAGTTTTATTAAATAAAGTTACGTCTATGTGAGTTTCTTTGTCTGACCGTGTAAGCTTTCTTCAAATAGACCAAGATATATCGATCTAATACATAATGGCTGCAAAAAAAGCGTAGCTTTAATGGTGTGCGTGGAAATGATAAAATAAGGACAATTCAGGCGAAATGCATAAAAACTACTGCAAATGCTTTGCGGGTCTTGGCTAGTTATATTAAACTTTAAAATGTTAGATCACTTTGTTAGATCACTCACTAAAAATAGCCCCCCAGTGGCACAGCGGTATGTCTGCGGACTTACAACGCTAAAATCCGGGTTTCGATACCCGTGGTGGGCAGAGCACAGATAGCCCATTGTGTAGCTTTGTGCTTAATTACAAAAAAACAAACACTAAAAATGAAATTGACTCACATAACTCGAACCTGTGGAGTTACTATGAATTGCTGATATTATCCCTTTTCAAGTTGCAAAAAGGTTGCACTTTACACTTGCAATGACTGATGAATAATGACATATTGACGACCAGAATGTCACCGGTCATTTTTATTGAGAGTGGAAGCTCTCATGCTCGTCATCAAAGTATCATTAGTCATTGTAAGTGTAAAAGCTTCTCACGATATCAGGTAGGGCTAATATTAACTAGTTATATTTGCGAATGAAACGCTACAGTTTTATTATCTTTGATATCTTAATGATTTCGTGACAAAGCAAACTTTGTGAAATTGTTAAATTAATATTCAGAATTTAGTGATTATATCATAAAATGACAGAATGTAAAAGACAGGACTCACATGGGCCCGGAATGGCCAGGTGGCTAGAGCGCTCGACTCGCAATCTGTGGGTGGCGGGTTCGAATCACCCTCACATCAAACATGCTCGCCCTTTCAGCCGTTGGGGCTTTATAATGTGACGGTCCATCCCACTATTCGTTGGTAAAAGAGTAGCCCAAGAGATGGCGGTGGGTGGTGATGACTAGCTGCCTTCCCTCTAGTCTTACACTGCTAAATTAAGGACGGTTAGCGCAGATAGCCCTCGTGTAGCTTTGCGCGAAATCCATAACAAACAAAGGTCACACATGATAGATAGGTTCGATATTTTGGGGGGAAATCATAGTTTGGTAATAACTGTAATGGTAAAAAATATATTAGATGATAATTGTAATATAGAGCTAAAACACGAATATATAATCTCGTGCTATTCCACATAAACACATTGTAAACTTGTATTAACTTGAATCAATTGATTGTAACTTAAAATTAAGTAAAAGTGGTAATATGTGTGCTTGTATTACTTAACAAGCGATCACAAGGAGCTAGACAAGAAACGTAACGCGTTTGTCGTGTAAGACAGCGTCTTAAAATACGAATCCTTTAAGACCGTCTTCTTGAAAAACGGCTTCGGTCAACAGTGAATACACACTTTATAAACACTAATGTTGCATAAATTATCATTATAATTAAAGGGACTTTAATGACAGAATTTTAACATGTAAACAGGTTGAAACCCAAAGTAGAAATTATTATACTAAACTCTATTTTTTTTCATGAGAACAATGTAAGTTAATTGTTTTTGTAATTACTCATGTATAACTTTTACCATTTATTTTCAGTTCTCCAGAAGAAGCCTGTGCGAGTAAAATTTCACTTCCACCGGGGTATGAAAGTAAATGTAAACAGAAATACAGCAAGAAGTCACTCGTAACTTTGGACGGCGATGGTCAAGGAACCAGTCAGGATCAGGTCTTTGTTCCTACTTGCTGTGTATGTCAGTTAATATTGACCACGCAGAACTAAGAACCTTACCATTCATATTTTCAGCAGTTTCTCAAGCTTTTATTTTTTCTAGCTCATCGTTTTACAAGCCTGACGTTACCCTTGATAAAAGTTACGAAATCTTTGGGTTTACTGGTCGTTTTAGATAAGAACTAGTCACTACGCTCTAGTATTCCCTTTCTACGTCAGGACTAACTAACAGAATAAAAAATGTTGAACGCTCTCTAGGTAACTGCGTCAGCCGATCAGCCATTGTTAAGCTTTACGTTTTCTAATAACAGACCTTAGACAGCAACCTGTAATCTTCGAATTTACTCAGAAAATTAAGGAAAAACAAACTGATTATATGTAACTGTTTCGAAGATCATACGGTTTGACCTTAGAAATCAGGCATTGTCTAGAACTTTTTAAAAGCATTTTAAAGGTGAATTTAAGTGATTTGTATTGCATCAGTTTCTTTAGTTGCTCAGATTTCTTATACGATTAAAGATAAAACTATTTTTCTTAGAAATATAAATTACAAATTTCCTAAGTCAAACTTAAACAGAATCTTAACTTGTTATCAAATACAAATGAAAGGGAGAACAAGTAGAAAATGGATCATAGGTACAAGAATAAACTGTTAAGTCTTTCTTCAAATTCCTTTCTGCACTATAGAAACACTGTGACATGGTGATATAGTAATGTCATTGTTTTAAACTGATCTCATAAAAATCATTTCTATGATTATTTGTACAATATCTTCTTTTCTTTGGATGCCCATTTTTCGACGTGATGCAAACACATTACGTTATTTGTTTACAACGATGTGTACCTAATTTAGATTGTCTAATTAAAATAAATTAATTTTTGTTTCAACTGCTGCTGCCGCCTTCTTTTATTGAACACAAACGTGTTACAAATTAGTCTTTCACGAAGAAAGTAACAGAGACTTTTCGAAGTAATCTAGTGAGGTGACACAATTAGGCTAGAGGGAAAAAATTATAGACAAAATAATAGTTTTTGTATTCAAATATTGGATAGGGTAACACTAGCTATCTTGACAGCTAAAAGAGTGTTCAGTCTGAGTATCGTGGCCGAAATATTTTTTTGCTTAACATTATGGTAACGATGTTGTTGTTAATACAAATACGTGGAATTGCACGTCCTGAGTATTGCAGCCACTTTGTACAAAGTCGTTGTTAAGAAGTAATTGATGTTGTAGTTTAACAAGTCTGAACTTTTTACTGTAATATTTGTGACTACACAACGATGAACTTTGTACTGTAATACTTGTGAGTACACAACGGTGAACTTTGTACTGTAATACTTGTGAGTACACAGAGGTGAACTTTGTACTGTAATACTTGTGACTACACAACGATGAACTTTGTACTGTAATACTTGTGAGTACACAACGGTGAACTTTGTACTGTAATACTTGTGAGTACACAGAGGTGAACTTTGTACTGTAATACTTGTGAGTACACAACGGTGAACTTTGTACTGTAATACTTGTGAGTATACAACGGTGAACTTTGTACTGTAATACTTGTGAGTACACAACGGTGAACTTTGTACTGTAATACTTGTGAGTACACAAAGGTGAACTTTGTACTGTAATACTTGTGAGTACACAACGGTGAACTTTGTACTGAAATACTTGTGAGTACACAACGGTGAACTTTGTACTGTAATACTTGTGAGTACACAACGGTGAACTTTGTACTGTAATACTTGTGAGTACACAACGGTGAACTTTGTACTGTAATACTTGTGAGTACACAAAGGTGAACTTTGTACTGTAATACTTGTGAGTACACAACGGTGAACTTTGTACTGTAATACTTGTGAGTACACAACGGTGAACTTTGTACTGTAATACGTGTGAATACACAACGGTGAACTTTGTACTGTAATACCCGTAATTACACAACGGCGAACTTTGCACTGTAATACTTGTAAGTACACAATGAACTTTGTACAAACTCAGTGCCAAGGAGTAGTTGGTGATGTAATTTAACTAGCTTGTGTTTGGAACAATATTAATGTTGTAGCCACAAAACTCACATGTTTACTCATTTTTGATGTTATAAATAATAATGTTGTGTTTTGATACATTTAAATACTATAAGTCTGTGTGTTACTTTTTCGTAGATTTTGTAATTTCGAAAATTTTGATAATGTATGAACTCAGTGTTCTCATCATATTAGTATAATGTAACAAGTCTGAAGTTTACACAACATCAGCTTGTGACCACAATGTTGTACGTTCTGCTTTTGGATATCATGCACTTGAATAATGTAATCACGGTGCTAATTTATCCATAAGATTTATATTACCTTGCAATTTCAGTGTTATGATCAGTTTGTAGCCGTATTTAATAAGTTTGAATAATATACCATGCCAGTAATGTGATCATGGTGTATTTCATTTGAAAATTTGAAACAATGTACAAGCTCGTTGTTTTATATTAATGTTCATAGATTTGGTAAAGAAAGCATCAGTATTTTTTCTCCAGATGGAGCTTTATCTAATGTTGTTGTTTTTTTTTTTTACGTTATACTAACTCAAGTTGTATGTTAAAGTTTGTCGATTTGGTAAAGAAAGCATTAATACTTGTTCTCCAAGTGGAGGTTTATTTGACGATTTCAAAAATTCAACTACGGGCTTATTACAGTCGTTGTTTTAAACAACAGTAAATCTACCTACAATGTTTAGTACTTGTGGAGCTTACCCTATAATAGCATGGTGGATTAGAATGGAAGAATGTTTAATAGATTATACAAACTCTGATTTGTGTTAACGGTAGTTATCTAGTTGACATGTTTGATCATTTCACAAACTGGTTATTGTGACCAAAGCAGTAAATTTTTATCCATTGGTGTTGGTCTAACCAGAGTTGACATTGTATAAGTTCAGTAGCGATGGTATTTGGTCTAACCAGGGTTGACATTGTACAAGTTCAGTAGCGATGGTATTTGGTCTAACCAGGGTTGCCATTGTACAAGTTCAGTAGCTATGGTATTTGGTCTAACCAGGGTTGACATTGTACAAGTTCAGTAGCGATGGTATTTGGTCTAACCAGGGTTGACATTGTACATGTTCAGTAGCGATGGTATTTGGTCTAACCAGGGTTGAAATTGTACAAATTCAGTAGCGATGGTGTTTGGTCTAACCAGAGTTGACATTGTATAAGTTCAGTAGCGATGGTGTTTGGTCTAACCAGAGTTGACATTGTACAAGTTCAGTAGCGATGGTGTTTTGTCTAACCAGAGTTGACATTGTATAAGTTCAGTAGCGATGGTATTTGGTCTAACCAGGGTTGACATTGTATAAGTTTGGTAGCGATGGTGTTTGGTCCAACCAGGGTTGACATTGTACAAGTTCAGTAGCGATGGTATTTGGTCTAACCAGGGTTGACATTGTATATGCTCAGTAGTGATGGTGGTGATTTTAACAAGTTCAGCTGTGACGAACGTGATAGTGTATTTCAACATATATGTTTATTTATAAACTTAGTGTTATGGGTTTAATGGTTTTGTGCATTGGTTTTTCTGGTCCTGTATCAAGTAAGTCAGGACATTTTAGAGTCTCAGTCATTGTAGTGACGGTTATTTTGTATTTCAGAAAATTTAGAAATATTTTATCGCCAACTCTTGAGCTACTCTAATCGAATACTGGAATTAACAATTACATTATAATGCTCTCACAGCTTAAAGAGCGAGCATGTTTAGTAATTGGATTCAAACGCTTGACCCACAGATTGCGAGTCGAGCTCTCTAACCACCAGGTATTCCAGACCAATTTTGAGGAAAATCCACTTGTCGTCCATGTTCCTTAGAGGATGTGTGAAATAAATATTTCACTGGCTAAATTGTTTAGAAAATCACAGAGTAACGAGTTTGAACTTCCACTCTCTCAGTGGTGACAGCTGAAACAACAAGTAGGCTTGCTGCAATGAGATATTTTCTGTTAGCATGATTTTTATCCATCGTTGTAACTTCTATAATAGCACTATTGAATCCTGACACTAGCTAGAAATTTATTTGTTGTAAGTTGATCCAAACGATACAAAAAGCGACAAGAGTTTGATACATATTCCATAAACACAATCAAAGGATTTCCTGACATATAACTGAGTAAAATAACAATTTATCTATATAACAGCTAAAAGTGAAGATTGATATTCGCGTGACAAATAGCGTCCCCAGTGGCTCAGAGGTAAGTCTGGAAGGCTTACAACGCTAAAAAACGAGTTTGGATACTCTTGGTGGGCAAAGCACAGATAGATCAGGTAACTTTGTGTTTGATAACAAACAAACAAAAACTGACATGTAGCAATAACTGATTTTTTAACAATATGTCTTTCTTAAATACAATTTTTCTATATTTTGTCACTAAACGAACTCAAAATCATAGCAGTTCATTTTTGAAGGATATCTCCCGGCGGAACAGCGGTAAGTTTACGGACTTACAACGCTAATATCCAGGGTTCGATTTTCCGCAGTGGACACAGCAGATAGTTCCATGTGGCTTTGCTCTAAAAACAACCAAACCAACAATTCTGAAGGATTGTGTAACTATTTTTAAACATATCTAAATGTATTCACCACGGCACGTTGCTATTAGCTACAAATTACACAATTTTGTAGATATAAGATTTTAAAATGTATTCTTTCGGATCTTAATTAGTTACTGTTCAAAGAAAATAAACAAAATTATTAGTTACTGATGCCCTCTAGCGTTGATGAAAGAAACATTTTTATTCTTCCTTACATTTAAGATTTATTATTATTTATTGCTTTTTGACACTGAATTTTAGTCTCTAACATGATGCATGTTTTTCACGAAAATAGTTATTAAAAATATCCTAGTTGACTGACAACTTAGAGACTGTTCTTTTGTTTAATTGGAAAGCCCTGTGAGTACAGTAAAATATAACACAAGTCATACATATTATAATTCGGAATTTCAATTACTCATTTAGTATGGGATACTCAGTCATTCAAGGTTAAAATGTAAAAATCCACCGAATAAAATGAGTGAAATATAAATTGAAGGAGTGCGATATATAAATTAAACTAGTTTTTATTAACTATATTTTCAAAGTTTTTACCGTAACTCATTATGTTTCAGAAGTGATACAGTCTTTTTGTACATATTTCTCCAGTGAATATAAATTTGAATGGCACATTACAAATACGAAAACAAACTGTCTGTCTTCAAATCGTTATTAGAACAAGCAATGGTTCTAAGTTAATTTTCGCTACAATACTTATAGGGATTCTACATAACAATATTGTATTGATGGTTTTAAAACATAAAAGGCTTGATGTTTAGAACTTTCAACAGCTCAGCAAATGGTTGGAAAGCAGTTATGAAGACACTCTTTAAAAAGCTAATACTGTAAAAAACTTGAAATATACGGTACCAGAAGAGGTACTATTAACAAACCTTACTGAAATATCCAGTGTAGTATTAATACCTTCATAATTTCCATGACCAGACATTTCCAGTTTCTCAGGAATCTTCAGGTTGTATAACAGAGTATTTTATAATAACCAAACAAAACTGACAAAAAGTTTGTACAGAACATTACATTTTGTGTGATTTCGAGAGATTCAGTTTGTACATTGGTACCGTTTCTGACAGATCGGTATTGAAGAGGTATTGACGGTAGCTACTACCTGTGATGATTTAACTTGCTAACAAAAACAGAAAAAAAACAGAAGTGGTAAACTATATAAAGAACAACGGTAATTTTACGTGGTGTTTCGCAACATCGTAAGTTTGCTGCTGACACATCTTACGAAAGACATTGGCAGCAGAAGGGAACCATGAATAAGTCCGGCACAAGCCGCCCCAATGGATCCAGGCTGATTAACAGTCGATCTACAAGTTTCTTTTCACATTCGTGGCATCCTTTCCTGCAAAAAAAAAAGGTGAAAATGTGAACCTGAGGTTGAAAAAATAATCGAAAGATTTTCTTGAAGCCACGCAAACAGTAAGTGGCTTCACATACCGTAAATAGTGAGGGTAATCTGTGTAATTATACATCTAAACCTTAACAGCCATAACTTAACCTAATATGTATAACTCGGGCATGCGATGGTTTTATTGTCTTGAAATGTTTACATGTTCTACAGTAATTCCTTACGCTGAATCCGAAAATGATATCAATTTCTCTCCATTAGACGTCATATGTACTTTTACATAAGTGAATCATTTTCATTGAAATTGGTTCACATTTTGTTAT
>NW_013665830.1:725011-736230 GCF_000517525.1 Limulus polyphemus | reverse complement strand
TTAAAATGTTGACAACCACTGGCTATAGATTTCTCTAAACCAATCGCGACGTAAGTATTATCGATCGTTCTAGAACCGACAAGAAACACACACAATAATAAAAAATGTTCATTGTAGTAAACGAAATAATAATTTGATTTAAGTAAGAGTTTTTTATTCCCGATTTGTAAAAAATCTTTATGTGATAGACAAAAATGAATATTATTTTCGACATCTGCGTAGCTGAATTATGGAAAATCCGTTATTATTCATGAAGTTTATATTCGCAGGCCTGTGTAATTCAACCCTATATGATATCACAACTGCAGTCTTATTTACTTTATGAGAAACGGCTAGAAAATCTGCCCTAAAAAACCGAACCAGAACCAGTTTTACCTTTGTTGTTTTCCAATTTTTACAGTAAGACTTTTAAAAAATATAGATTGCTGATGACTTACTTTTTTTAATAAGCAGTAACTTAGTACTTATAGATTAGTAGGTGTAACTTAGTAGTCGTAACTAAGCTGTAACTTAGTAACAGTACTTTAGAACTTAGCAGCCACAACTTAGTAGCCGTAGTTCAGTAGCCATAACTAAGTAACTGTAGCTTATAACTAACTAACATTAAAATAGTTATAATCATAACTAATGTTATAAATTAGTATCTAATGCACATGTTGACTCAAACAACATCTAACAGGTTTTATCTATAGTTGCGAACTACCTAACACACTTGTTGGCCCACACGACACATAAAAGGTTGTATCCATAGTTATGACCTACATAACACACATGTTAGCCCCCACAACATCTAAAGAATTGTATCCATAGTTACGGGCACCATAACACCCATGTTGGCCCACACAACACCTGAAGAGCTGCATTAAAACTTTTCTAATATACATGCTGACGTGGGATAAAAATTACTGGTCAGGTTTTTCTTGACCGTGTAATTGTCTCACCTCTGACATACTAAGTTTTTATTTCTTTCGACAATGTTTTGAATCACACAATTTACGTCTATTCTGTTTTAGTTTAATACCAAACTTTTCATTTTCTTTTTCATAAGTTGAGCGATTAGTAGAAACATTCAATTGTCAATGGCAAGTAAAAGGTAAATGTTTTCAAAGATAAACGTATATTTAACTGTATCATTAATATAAACAAAGAGTACAGGATTCTTGACCACTATGTTTTTATTTGACGTCTGTCGAAGATATTTTGATGTTTTTAGAAGTTGTTATTACTAATCACACACGAATACAGTTTGATCCAATATTCATATTTACACATGATCCTATAAATAAACATTTCCATTTTGCTTGTCTACAAGACATGTTTCTTAAGCTCTCATTGGACAACATGCACATTCATAGATCTAAGCACTCTTATTAGCCTTTAGTTTTACCTGGGTCTTATTTTTTAATGTAATTATTTTCCAAGAAATGTGGCACAGCGGTATGTTTGCGGGCTTATACCGCTACAAACCGGGTTTCGATACCCGTGGTGGGCAGAGCACAGATAGCCCTTTGTGTAGCTTTGTGCTTAATAACAAACAACCAAGAAATGTGTTTCTGTTGACTGGATGCGAGTCTGTTTAGTCTGCGATTGCCAGTTGTTAGGCATCAAACCTTTATACAGTGTGCTTTTTTACGTACACTAATTAATTCGTGCTGACGTTTATTAAAGTTTTTTTGCATGAACAGAAAGTTAAAACAAAAATGTGCCAAAACCAAAAATTACTTTGGTATGATTTAGTATATATTTTGAGAAAAGACATTAATAATTAATCAGGTATTTTGTGTGCGACTTTGGGAAATATATTTTGGCCAACAGGATGCAATCCAAGCACGTTGATGCAGTTTAGCAACTGGTTAACTACAGTAGTTAAAAAAATGTTTTTTTTTATTCATGACAGTGACTATACACCTGATTGAAACTGCCTTGCCCAATCCATTAAACCTTATTGAGCAAGCAAAAGTGTTTGTTATAAGTGATGTCAAAACAACAAAAACTGCAGAAAAGACACCAACTTATTTAAGATTGAATCCAAGAAAACTAGGACCTAGCGATATATTATAACATTTTTTGTCCCTACTCTAAAATAAAATGCACTCAAAGCAGCTGGTATCCAGTCTCATAGAGCTTACAGGATAATTTACCACAAATTTGATCACAAAATTTACGAACGTCATTTTAACCAAACAACAACAATAACAACAAACAGAAATCCTCGTACCCAGAGGATTATCAAAACAAATATTTCACTACCTAGTAGAGAAGCCATACATAAAATTATGATCCTATGCTGCTCATGAAAGTATTTCCTCCATTGTTCTCAATCTGATGGTCATGAATACACATCTTATCAAAATTTCCACGAACCGACCATAGTATGTGAAAGTCGTTTTTCAACAATATCCAAAACCACGTTTAAGCAGTCCAGAAACACAGATGTCTATTCGAGCTGCATTAAGTGATTAAACAGCTATGTGGTCTTGTATAATGGTATTGTTGCAATTCCACCCTATTATTCGGAACGAGTCTATACTTTACAGAACCAACCAGATTTATTGAAATATATATATGGTGGTAGTTTTCCTCTTTAAAAAAGTTGTATTTAATCCGAATGATAAGAAACTAAAACTGATCTACTTTTAATCTTAGATGAAACTGTGGTAACAATTTGAGACCGATAGCTCACTCGACTTTTTGTGTGGGCGTGCGCAAAAAATTGGGTCAAAATTTAGCAGTTTTTCTTGAATACCTTTGCACTTGTGACTTATAGTCAGACCAAATTTGACAACTAATTGTAGGATATAAACATATATTAGTTTACAAAAATGGAATAAAATTCATCAAAATATGTGTCATTATCAAATATCTTTTCAGTGTGATCGTTGCGAAGAAGAAGAAAATAATTGAAGAAATTCAATCAAAAGTGGAGATTTTATATCTCGTGTGTTTCTTAATGGATTGCCTTGAAATTTGATATGTAAAGTAAGTGTCCACTAGAGCACTTCCAGTGAATATATGGAATAGTTTGGATTACTACAGTCCGAGCTAAAGAAAGTGGAAAATTACTAAACTATCACTCCTATTAATAACACAGTTTGTTGTACGGGTTGTTGTGGCCACACGACACACTACTGTGTATGTTGATAGAGCCAAAAGGCACAACATGTTGAAGAAAAGAATTCTCGTATTATTTTTGGAAGTGGAAAAACTTTCATAAATAGAGCGTTTAAATATATGGGGATTCATAACTACACCCAAAGCCTGTCCGGAACAACACTATCTTCAGCAGAAGAAGGCTATAGCTTCGAAAGAGAGCCTTTCGACTCCCTACAAAAATCCATTATAAAGGAGTTGGAAGTATCTCCTTAATAAGACAAAATTTAGCAGTTTTTTTCATTCTCGTAAGTCTCACTCTAAAATTTATTGTGGCCGCACCTTTTTTCACACCTAAGGTGGTTTTGATTAGATATGATTTAAAAGTCTCGCTATTTGAATATTTTTCCTTGGAAAGGGGTGTGACATTTTCTCCATCCACATGTCTGTCTACCAGTGGGGCATTGTACTATCGAGTAGTTGGGAATACATGGTAAACCAAATATATATATTATAGGTACTAAACATGTGGTTCAAAGTGCCATGTCTCACACCTGTAGCGACATGCCCTTACATTAAAATTTGTAAATCGTTCTTATAAAATAAGTTTAGCCCTTTTTTATAATATACATTGGTTGAGTACGTTATATTTAAACGATTTTGGAGCCTCAACACATTGTTATAGTCCATGTCGCCACGTCCGGTCAAGCTCTATCTGACGACTGTGCATCTTGACAATACCCCTCCAACGTCGTTTACATTACAAAGGTCCCGTTTTAGGCTGTCGTGTCAAAAGCAAACAACTGCTCCCTGCTTGTTTTCTATAAGCCATCTAGTGTACGAGAGCTACGAGTTCCCAGCTTCCTTTCAGCATTCCAATCGCACAGAAATCTATAGATATGCGACAGTAGAACGGATATGTCGTGGAAGCAGCTTGAGTACATGTGACTAATGTCAATTTTACAGACGGGATTCTTCTTGATTATGGGGCACAGAAATGGCCTTTTCCACTGATCTATCTGTTTCTAAATGTACACTTGTTACAATATGCCACACAGTGCTTACCAAGGTTAGGGTACGGCTTATTGTAGGTCTCTTTCTAGATGGTCCTGATATCATAAGTTCATCGACATTTCTTTGTTTTCGAATGCTATTAAGCACAAGGGGTATCCCTATCTTGGAAATTCTAAGTCTCCGATTTGGATACATCTTTATTATTTGAGTCTTTGAATATTTTACATCGGAAAGGACTCCATAACGATCAATTTTCGATGGCATTACGCTACCTACGAACGCCAAACAATGCCAAAATGTAGTTATGATACATTCCGTTCTACCATGACTATATATTGGCTGTAACTGTTACGAGACTTGCTTAGTTGCATATTTGTTTATTTTTTTTATATAACGTGTTCAACCCTCTGCATGTATATTTACACTAATCGCTATTTATTATTTGTTCTACAGGTTTCATATAACTTATGAAAAAAATAATTCCATAATTTTCTGTATGACTTTTGAGAAGTTGACAATGCGTCCCGTATATTTTTTTTTTATAGAACATGTAGTCCGTGTTCACAAGCTTCGGTCTACAGGAGTATCCTGGTTATCAAGCGAGGAAACAACTTTCTTTCCTTAAACAAAAATAGAAACATTAGACGTCTTAGTAAAGTAATTTGACTTCCTTCAAAAAACTAAGCACCCTTAGAAATATGGAGAAAAACAAAGTTGACTAAAACAATTTAAGTACTAATAATTTATACATAATCAAATGGTCAACAATAGCAATATCTGCTATTTTACTGGGTGAAAAGGAACGAATTATTAACGTTTACAGTGAAAAAAAAATTGAAAACAGCTACTATACGAAATCCGTGTAGACAATATTTGTTGTCAAAAGATTAAATTTGTGATTACATTGGACTTGAAAACGTGCTGACTCAGCACCGACCAATAGCATTACTAAAAACTTGCTGATTCAGTATTGACCAATAGCATTACTAGAAGATATACATCTTCCAACGTTGAGAAAATTGTTATTATTCTACAGATCATTATCCATCCAAATACCTGTAAACGTTTTTTTCGTAGTTTACAATTCTTTATTGTACACACCCATAATGACCCACTCCGCCCTATTTCATAATCATTTGTATGTCACTCTACACTTTTTCTCACTAGCCAAAGTTATACCTAAACCAAGGACAAACTACTCTTAACAGAATTAACAATTAACCTATACATTTTACGTTTACTCAACGTTTCACAGTCCATAAATTTTTGCTGTACATGATATTATTTAAGTTATATACAAAAAAAAGACCAATTATCCAACAGCATTCCTAAGTTTAAAGGATGGGTACATGACAGTATAAAGTATTGTAATTTAAGTGACAAGTCACTGCCTATGAGGTCAATATGGGACGAACACTCTTCATATACTACAGATGTATTGTTTCTTGGCGCTTGTGTATAACGTTAAGATAATAAATAACACACAATGTTAAATGGGTACACATTTAAAAACGATTTTAATTGTGTACCCATTTTAACGTTGGGTGTATCACATTTTCTATGTAGAATGCATCATTTTTTTTTTGTATGACTTCTATGTTATTATGGATCTTGTAATTAACAAAGTAATGGACCCAGAAGCACTTTGATGTAAAAATAGTGTTAAAACTGTTTTTAATAAGCCGAGAATTTTCATATGAGCCAATTTTAAATTTGAATCGTATGCCTAAATAGGAATATCTTTATATATTTTATGTGAAATTCAATGTTGGTTGTAAGATAATAATTTACTATAAAGTTTTAAATACTATTCCAGTCTTGTTTAAAGAATGGCTTTCCGAATATATACAATGTAAGAGCAAGACTCGATAAAGTTGTTACGTTCAGTCCAATACAAACAGGAAAAGTCGTGTGTTTTATGCGTATTTAATATCCAACAATCTTTATGTTACTAAACCCAAATGACAGAAATCACTATCACTAGAACACTACGTATGAGGATACCTATAACCACATACATGTTTTTCAGAACTCCAAAAACTAACGTCAGAGAGGCATAAAGAATTAAACTGTCGGTTATCAAAGTTTTCCCTGTTAATTTATAAAGTTCGGACATTAAAACTTTGAAATCCTGGTTTTATTTAGTTTAAAACATAAATACCCCTTCCCCAATTTTTTCAGCGGTAAGTCTGAAGGCTTATAACGAAAGAAATCGGGTTTCGATACCCGAGGTGAGCAGAGCACAGATATCCTATTGCTTAGCTTTGGGTTTGACAACAAACAAATAAAATTAAAACGTAAGTAAGCTGAGAACAAGGTGTAAAAAATATACTCACTGGCATGGCATAATAGACACTTTCTGTTCAACAATACCTCGTTGTGTTATAACGTGGGATGCAACAAAGCGCCATTGATGTCTTTTGTTCAGTGCCACTTTTGGAGCAAGCGTGTTCTTTTGGCAACACGAGGAAGCTAGTGATCCATGTGTGCCTGTAGAGAAAGACCTCTTTGACCTGGGTTTACTCGGGGGTCCACCTAGAAGATCTTCTGGTGGCTCCTGTAGTCCTTCTCGTTCGTCCACAAAAATGGAAGACACGTTAAATCTTTTTCCTGAAATTCCTCTTAATACTGATGTGACGACATCTCTGTAAAGAAATATGTCGAAATGTTAAAATTTAGTAACTATGTATCGAACTGAACGGTTTTTCGCTGAACTGACTTTACCACTAATACAGATTGTTGTTGTTTTTTATCGGTGTAAAGATTGACTTCGGTACACTTCGTAAAATTAGTTGAATTTCATGTCTGATGAGACAATAAGAGACGGGAGTGGCCTTGTGGTTAGCATGTCGAGCTGCAGATCGGCAGATCCAATGTTTGAGCTGTGATATACCGCTGAAGACATTCCGCTGTTATAAAGCTGAGGGGCTATGCAACTGTGACAGTCATTCCTGTTAAGAGTCGTCACGTAAGCGATAAGTGTTACTAATTGGTTGACCTCCCTTTGTCAGCAGTTCTATGTCTGAACCGGCTTAAGGGGTCGTTTAGATTGAAAATACAGTTGAAATGGGTGTGATACTTATTATAATAATTACAAGTGAAATGGGTGTAATATTTTCAATAACTACAAATAAAATGGGCGTGAAACTTTTAAATATTTCCGGTGGCTCATCGGTAAATCTGAAGACTTATAATGCTAAAAATCGGGTTTAGATACCCGATGTGGGCACAGCACAAATAGCCCACTGTGTAACTTTGTGCTTAACAAAACAAAGAGAATACTTTTAAATGATTGCCTGATGTTTTTTTAAAAGTATTTGTAATCAAAATAAAAAAGTTGTTCCAAAACTATAAATATTAGGATTATCGAACATTAGTATTCAAAAAGACAGACATAAATTTGTTTGTATAAACTAAGTTTGAAAGAATTGTTGTTTGTTTGTTATGAATATTAGGATTATCGAACATTAGTATTCAAAAAGACAGACATAAATTTGTTTGTATAAACTAAGTTTGAAAGAATTGATGTTTGTTTGTTATGAATATTAGGATTATCGAACATTAGTATTCAAAAAGACAGACATAAATTTGTTTGTATAAACTAAGTTAGAAAGAATTGCTGTTTGTTTGTTATGAATTTCGCGCAAAGCTATACGAGGGCTATCTGCGCAAACCGTCCCTAATTTAGCAGTGTAAGGCTAGAGGGAAGGCAGCTAGTCATCACCACCCACCGTCAACTCTTGGGCTACTCTTTTACCAACGAGTAGTGGAATCGACCGTTGCATTATAATGCCCCCACGAGCGAAAGGACGAGCATGTTTGGTGGGACGAGGATTTGAACCCGCAGAGTGCGAGTCGAGCTCCCTAACCACCTGGCCATGCCGGGCCTGAATTGTTACAAACTCCATATTCTACAAAAGTGTTCGTCATGTATTCTTTGTAAAATTCTATCTTTTAGCAACATCGAAACTTGTCAGGAAAAACAGATAAAAGGGGTTACCATATCAAAGAAACTACGAACTAAGTAACGTGAAAAGGTTTCAGGAAGTGTACAACCTTGCTCTGTAGTTTAAAAGGATATTTTATTATTTTCAGCTAATATCTTAACATTGTCGTATAAGATGTGCAGTGTCTTACGTTGGATAGTTGATGGCATGTTCACAGTACGTTCTTCCAGATTCTGCACATGCTGGCCGTCGGCCTGGAGGGGCGGGAAGGAAACGAAACCATTCTTGTCTAATGCGTCGTTCAGAGAAAGTACTGCTATAGATGGTGAAAACACTGCAGACCGCTAGGAGAAGCTTCACTCGTGCATGACTGCCAAACATCATTCTCGGTTCCGTCTTGTTATAAAAAAAACTATAAGAAACAGCCATACAAATAAAAACTATTTAACTACTCAACAATTTAGAGACCAGTTTTTATTTACGGAAAGGCATACGTATATCATAAGGAAAGCTATAACTAGATATAACTCTCAATCCAGAGCTCTTCAGGCCGGCTGGAATAGAATAAGCACATTAGTGATCGGAAGACTATTTGTGGTTGAAATATTGTTGCTATACGCTCTTCTAATTCTTCAAAATTCCTAAGGGATTAGATTAAGAATGTAGTCTTTAAAAATGTAATAGGCCTAATAATAATGTCTTATGACAAGCATAACTGTAATTAGTCTTCGCCGGCTTGTAAAAGGCGTATACACCACCACTCCCTCTATTGTTTCGTTATGTTCTATTTACTATTGTTACGCACTATAAAACCGTTTAACATTTATAAGTAGTTTGACGCATTGCAGTTTCGTTTCATTGGTTTGGCAGCAAATAATGTTAAGCGATTTCTTTTTAAGGTCTTTGTTGATGAATTACAGTGGTATACCAATTGTGTTACTGCGCACTTAAACAAACAAACACTAGTTAATCACCTGTAGCTTGTTACGATCTTTCAAAACCGAGAACCAAGTCTATGTGTTGTGTTTGTAACAACGTTTTTAAATAAAATCATGTCACATAATATCCGTTTTCAAACGAGTGCTGCATTCGTTAAATCACAAAACTCAATACTTCGATGTCGTTAACGATAATACTTCTTAGAAGAAACATTTGATAAAACTTTGAATATTTCGAATCCCTTATTTATTTCTATTTTTAAGTTTGATTTCTGGAATAATAAAAAGGCGACATTTTCATGAGTTTCAATGAGAAACTTCTTAGTTTTTTTTCCCTTTACTCTCCCCTTGTATCCATACGTTATTGACTGTGGAACCAAACTGATTCAGGCAGGGTACAAATATTTGACGTTTGTCAAAGGCCAAAATATTATTAATGGAAATCATTATTTTTGGTGTGTAGTTTTAATATAATTGCTAAATAGTAAAATAACGTTTATTTCTTTTACACCACATTTTCAATTTTCTTTAAATAAAGGTTCTTGATGGAAATAAGTATAATTAGAAGTGGTGTGCCTCGATTACATCAAGTTTTTAAACTCATGAAAACTTTTATATAGATAATATTAATTGATAATTTATAAAAAAAACATATATACACATCTACCTTAATGTATATTTTTATTTCGAAGCGTAACCTTATTTCACTGCATACAAACCATTATGAAAATAATTTACGCTCTTTAATTGAAGCCTCTTGTTTCGACTTGTAGAATCCCTTTAAGACGTGCTTTATTGATTTATATATAATGAGATGCCAATACTGTTGAAATATTGTTACATGTAATGACCTATCAATAAAGTTGAACCATTGTTTCAACTTGTAGAATCCATTTAAGAATAGCTTTATTTACTTACATGTAATGACGTACCAAGACTATTGAACTATTGTTTCAACTTGTAGAATCCATTTAATAATAGCATTATTGACTTACATGTAATGACTTATCAATACTGTTGAACTATTGTTTCAACTTGTAGAATCCATTTAAGAATAGCTTTATTGACTTACATGTAATGACGTACCAATACTGTTGAACTATTGTTTCAACTTGAAGAATCCATTTAAAAATAGCATTATTGACTTACATGTAATGATTTATCAATACTGTTGAACTATTGTTTCAACTTGTAGAATCCATTTAAGAATAGCTTTATTGACTTGCATGTAATGACGCATCAATACTGTTGAACTATTGTTTCAACTTGTAGAATCCATTTAAGAAGAGCTTTATAGACTTACATGTACTGACGTACCAATACCGTTGAACCATCTAAAGCAGGTTGACGCACTGGCCTAGTTTCGTACGTGAAAAATGTAAGATTTCTTAAACACCAAAAATGTTGTTTCAATAGCTTTCAGCCTTGGACCGAGATAAGGGAACACGACGTTTTCCGGACGTCACGTCCGTCGGCTGCTTTGAGACCTCGAAATTTTCCCACAGGGATGACGATTGTATTACTTTTTCTGAAAATTCGTACACTATCTATCGCCAACCTAATTTTTGAAGCTACAGAACTATTAGAAGTTAAAAAGATGCATCTGCCAAATTTTCCTACAAACAAATAAAGAAAACTGAATAAATCAACATTTCAGAAAAAATGAACCATATGGATATTTGGTTAAAATCTTCGTTTTATTCATTTTTCGAAACCTATTCAAGTACACTTATTCATTGTTATATATATCAGTAAGTGTACTTATCATTCTATACAAATCAGTACCTGTATACATACTTCTATACAAATTTCTAAAAATATCTGTCTGCCAATGCAAATGCTCCCCTTTAATAGTCACTCACTAAACAATATCTGTACTAATCTTTCAATACAGATCAGAAGCTGTACTAATCCTTCAATATAATTCCCTAAAAACATCTGCCTCTCAGTACAAATGCGGCCCGGCATGGCCAGGTGGTTAGGGTGCTCGACTCGCAATCTACGGGTCGCGGGTTCGAATCCCAGTCACACCAAACATGCTCGCCCTTTCAGCCGTGGGGGCGTTATAATGTGACTATTCGTTGGTAACAAGAGTATCTTAAGAGTTGGCTGTGGGTGGTAATGACTAGCTGCAGTCTCTCTAGTCTTACACTGCTAAATTAGGGATGGCTAGCGCAGATAGCCCTCGTGTAGGTTTATGCGAAGTTTGTTTGTTTTGGGCTACTCTTTT
>NW_013665830.1:712166-724832 GCF_000517525.1 Limulus polyphemus | reverse complement strand
CCAAACATGCGTATCTGTACTAATTCTTCAATACAGATCAGTTTCTAATCCCGAGATACAGGCTTCTAACTACATACATTCGCCTCTACAAAATCTTTATTCTGTATGAGTTCGTTTTTACATAAATACTAGTTTACTAAACCGCTGCCAAACATGCGTATCTGTACTAATATTACTTTACTGAAGATATAGAATGTTCAACTATAAACCTATACCAGTTTTTAACTAATCTGTTTCATGATAACCACTTAAAATTCAACCTGTACCTATCACGAACTCTTGTAAAACCCCATCTATTGAAAGTGTCGAAAACATTTTAAGTCAGTCATAGTCCTATAAATAGAAACTTGAAAGCCAATTAGCAAATCAAGCAATTTAAAATAATTAACCATTAAAACAAGTTTGACGAAATTATGTACAATTATTCTAATCATTTGTTTGTTTTTGAATTTCGCACAAAGCTACACGAGGGCTATCTGCGCTAGCCGTCTCTAATTTAACAGTGTAAGACTAGAGGGAAGGCAGCTAATCATCACCACCCACCGCCAACTCTTGGGCTACTTTTTTACCGACGAATAGTGGGATTGACCGTCACATTATAACGCTCCTACGGCTGAAAGAGCAAGCATGTTTGGTGTGACGGGGATTCGAACCCGCGACTCTCAGATTGCGAGTCGAGCACCCTAACCACCTGGCCATGCCGAGCCAGCAAGGCTAATAAAGCATAGTCTACGCGGGCTTCAGCTGAGAGTTAAGAAGTTTCAAGCATAACGAGTTAATGTTACTTAAAATCTAGTACCACAAACAGACAGTAAAATCGCGAAAGTAAAAAACAGGAGCAAAGGATAAAACGAAAGAATAGTAGTCTGGCTCTATTCGTGGAACTTATTGCCTTAATCAGTTCCAAATGCCGACGACTCGGGTACCTGATGGAGTTTAACACAACAATCTGTAACGATGGATTAAATGAGACAGAGTAAAGTCAATTAGATAAGCTTGTATTTAGATGTATAACTTTCCTGCAAATCTGACACTACTATTCCAAGTTAATTACAATTTTGTATATTTGAGAAATGTATATAGCTTGTGTAATATAAATATATACACCAACTTGTTTCATGACTCTATTGCAAATCAGATCAGTTAATGTCAGAGCGATTCTCAACAATAATAAACATTCACATTCGATGACGAGGAACCCACTTTGAGACTAATAATGGCTGGAGACGGCTTGAATGGGTAATTAAGAAAAACTTTAATATAAGTTTAACATAACAGCAAATGTACAACGTTTCGACAAGGTTTTGTCATCATATTAAAGTTTTCTTCATTACCCATTCAAGCCGTCTCCAGCCATTATTAAACATTCACATTGTAATTGCACATTATTACACATTGTAGTTGTATATCGTTATTACACATTATAGTTGTATATCGTTATTACACATTATAGTTGTATCCCATTATTACACATTGTGATTGTATACCATTATAATACTTCATGTATTTACTGGAAAATCGTGACACTTCTATTAGGTTGTATATTTATTGTGAATTTTCTTTCCTTACCAAAACATGAATTTCAGTGAAGACAGAATGTCGTGAATTGTGATTGTGAAACCCCATACTATTGTAAAGCCTTCTTACAACTGTTATATTGACGTGAGTAAATTTAATACTTTCGAGTCGATCCATTTTTACTAAGCTCACATCAGCATGGTCTCATTAAAAGTAATCCATTCTTACTGTGCTTATACCGACATGCACACCCTGAGTTATAGCCCAATACAGAAACGAGCTTTTGTTTGCATCACAGAAGTAGAATTTATGTTGATATGAGTAAGCCTTAGTCAAAGAGGGCAGAAATGATTTGATCGTTGTTCTCATTTGCATGCTTATTTAAGCATAATTTCAAAGAATGTAGTACCTATTGTGTTTTGAAATCGGTCACACCTACGTTCCTATCCCTTATATCTTACGACATTGCCGAGAACTTATAACGGTTTGCGGGTTTTCTGGTTTTACTAAATATTCTTTTTCAATTGTCCTCCGGTGAAACAGCGGCAAATTTACGGACTTACAACGCTAAAATCCAAGGTTCAATTCCCCGCGGTGTACACAGCAGATAGCCCAATGTGGCATTGCTCTAAAACAAACAGACAGAGGCGTCGCTAGATACTTAAAAGACCCGGAGCTTGAGCCTATAGGCACGAGAATTTTCAGCGTTTCACTATGATATCGATCATGGTTTTCTATTCTGATTTTTCAAGACACCAACTGGGGATTCGGGGCACGGGCACCGTGCGCCAGTGCCTAGCGATGCCTCTACAACCAAATAATTTTTAAAATTATTAACAACTTAAATTTCAAAACGTCACATACCTTTCTTATAATTGTCTACTGGGTTTGATTATTTCGGTGAAAGTATTACGTCACTTTTGGTTTTGATAATTAAAAGGTACTTAATATAAAAAAAAATATAAGTTTTAAAATACGTATCAAAACAGGATCCAATGCGATAAGAAAAACACTAATCTTTATAAGAAAGATTTAAAAAATTAAAAACATTTCTGAATGTTGAGTTAATGAGTTTATAATTAAAGTACTACTGTCTTTAATTCCGAATTAAAAGTTCATAAGTTCAGTCTTATAATGATAAATCGTAACATTATATTTATGAAAGTTATTTCGGGCCTATATCATAATACCTATCCACAGCTTTGTCCTGTTACTTTTCCTCTGTATCATAAGTTACAGCAAATCTTTGATGATCTTGTGATAAATTTTCAAAAAATAATTATCCTAATAATATAAGTGCATTTTAAATATTATTAGAATATCGGTAAACTTTGTACTGCACAATCAAAGAAATGTTAGAACACAGGGTACAATAAAATTTACTTAAGAAAGTTACAATAGTATTTCGAACTTATGAACAATAAAATAAGATAAATTTACATTAGGAAAATGCCACAGACTTTGCTTTCATAATACAGTATAATCGTTTCTTCAAATATTCGTATGAATACACGTTATGAAAATATTGCGAAACATATATTGCTTACCATAAACATTGGGTTTATATAAACAGTTACTTTTCGGGTTCCTGTATAAATGTTGCTCATCTTGTGAAGATTTGTTTAGTTGTTTGTTACTAAGCACAAAGCTACACAATGGGCTATCTGTGTTGTGCCCACTACAGGTATCGAAACCCGGTTTGTAGTGTTATAAGCCTTCAAATTATTCGTTGAGTCACTGGGGATTCTTGCGGAGGTTACCTTCCCATACTACCTAGTGATGCAGTTATAGCCATGTGTTGAAGATTATCTAACCTACATAAATAAAATGACCAAGTCGTTTTAGACAAAAGTGAATCTAAGTTTGAACACACCAGCCGGTGGGTCAGCGGGTAAGTTTACAGACTTACAGTGTTCGATTCTCCATAGTGGACAGATCGCAGATAGCCCATTGTGTAGCCTTGTGCTAGAAAAAAAAAAGAACACCAAGTTTGATTTTACAGTATAAAAAGAACGATCAAATTACATATCCCATTAAAGAAGAAAGACCAAAATATCTATTTCATTTCAAGATGGGGATTCCCCCATATAACTGAAAGAAATCGCAACTCCTCCCCCTTTTTATTCAAGCTCAAAACCATTATAATGGCAAACATTAAAGTTTTTATTATTAACAATAAGGTGATTGAATGATAAGTTGAATGCAGTCTAGACCTACTGGCAGACACATTTCGAAGTTTATCAATACAATCATCGTTCTTTTACATATTTATATACGTTCATCAGATTTTATTAATTAGACTCTAACCAATCACATTTTATAGTATATAGTCTCTTTACGCTTTTCTAGTCAGTTTTTATGTAATTCTTTAGAGTCAACTGAAAGCGTTTAGTGAACGATTTTGATATGCTTAAACTATAAATTGGAGACAGCTCGTACTAATAATTTTACCAACTTCCGTAAATCTTCTGTAATTGGCCCGGCATGGCCAGGTGGTTAAGGCACTCGACTCTCAATCTGAGGGTCGCGGGTTCGAATCCCTCTTACACCAAATATGCTCACCCTTTCAGCCGTGGGGGCGTTATAATGTGACGGTCAATCCCACTATTCGTTGGTAAAAGAGTAGCCCAAGAGTTGACGGTGGGTGGTGATAACTAGCTGCCTTCCCTCTAGTCTTACACTGCTAAATTAGGGACGGCTAGCGCAGATAGCCCTCGTGTAGCTTTGCGCGAAATTCAAAAACAAACAAACTTCTGTAATTACTCATTAAAAGTCAAAAGGCACAGTGTATATCAAATATTCTTCATAAAAGCTGAGACATACGCAGTTATATTGAATCGTTAAAGGTGGCGGACTTCGTGGAAATTCGTACAGTTAAAAAAATGGAATCATTTTTCACCTCTAGTACAGAACTACATTTTCAGCTCGTAAGTAGTGTGACGTCACCGAAGATAAATCTCTGTGAAGCCCTTTTTGATGCAAAATATTCAAGCATGCAGATCGGGGTTTAAAATTTCCAAGATAGGGATATCCTTTGTGCTTAAGGGCATTGTCAAATAAAACAATATGTATCAACCTGGCGGCATGGATTGTAAGTAGATGATAAGACTCCAAAATCGCTTTAATATAACATATTCAACTTTCTGTTTAACCTGGGATATAACAACACCTTCCAATTTTCACCTGATATTAACTGAACCGAGCCTCCCAGTGGCACAGCGGTATGTCTGCGGACTTACAATGCTAGAAACCGATACCCGTGGTGGGCAGAGCAAAGACAGCCCTTTGTGTAGCTTTCTGCTTAACTATAAACAAACAAACAAACTGAACTCGAAATTTTTAACAATGTATGGAAAGCAACCAGGGGAGTTTTTAATTTTATTTTGCAGGCGTGTCGTGTACAACAAGATATAGTATATTAGATAATATTGACTTGTTTGTTGTTGTTGTTGTTTTCTGAATATGTACTCAAAATGTCTTCGACTTCGTGAATTATTGTGTGTGTGTGTGTTGTTTTTTTTTTTTTTCATTCGCATCGTCACTGAATAGAAAACAGTTTTCTTCTTCATCGGGATTCGGTCCATGGTTTGGACCAGGGAGGGTCAGGTTCAGCGTAGACCAATGAATAGAAAAACAAGTTACTTAGAGTTTTGAATCTACCGTCACTGGTCTTGCTTTACATCTCCATATAGATATACATATATAACTGTGAAATGAATGTTATTATTATACATTAATGTTATGATTCTATTAATTTTTTTTTTCTTTTGAGAAACCGGGCATCATTACGTTACAGTCAAGTTAGATCTCTTCTGAAGCTTTGCACGCTAAATCTTCCGATAAACTATAGATGGCTAAAGGTTCTTTAAGAATGTAGTAAACATGTTATTAACAATATGAGTATATATAAAGTTTTGGAAAGTTAACCTTGATATTAACTATATAACTTGAATACAGACATTTAAAACAACAATAAACTTGGATTTCAAATGGATATCAAGGTTTAAAAATGTTTCAGATACATAGTTTCGCTTGGATAACGAGATTAGTTTGGTGTAGTGTTTAAATTTACACATACCTTTATATCTAATAACGTGCCTAAAGCCATTTCCCCGATGGGACAGCGGTACGTCTACATAGGGACTTACAACGCTAAAATCCGAAGTTCGATTTTTCGCGGTGGACACAGCAGATAGCCTAATGAGGCTTTGCTCTTAAAAAAAAAAAACAACCTACTCAAAGCCATATAAAGCTCCATTTTATGATAATCAATTTCATAGAACTAGCTTGGCTGATGAGATCTCACACTGCTCGAAAAAGCATTTCTCAATTGATTTTGCTGCTAATATAAGTTTCAAAATCCATCGTTTAGTTGGCTACCAGTTGGTTTTATTACTTAATATGAGGTTATGTGTTTCAAATCACATCGTTTAGTTGGCTGCCAGTTGGCTTTGTTACTTAATATGAGGTTATTTGTTTCAAATCACATCGTTTAGTTGGCTGCCAGTTGGTTTTATTACTTAATATGAGGTTATTTGTTTCAAATCACATCGTTTAGTTGGCTGCCAGTTGGTTTTGTTACTTAATATGAGGTTATTTGTTTCAAATCACATCGTTTAGTTGGCTGCCAGTTGGTTTTGTTACTTAATATGAGGTTATTTGTTTCAAATCACATCGTTTAGTTGGCTGCCGGTTGGTTTTATTACTTAATATGAGGTCATGTGTTTCAGATCACATAATATAAGTTAGTTGACTGCCAGCTAGTTTTGTTACTTAATATGAGGTTATGTGTTTCATATCACATAACATAAATTAGTTGACTGCCTTTTACAGGATTCTGTTTCCATGGGGACATAAATAGTATCTCTATTGTAAAAATATTATATTTAAGTCAGACGACTTCGAAAATGTTATTTGTCTTTATCTTAAATGAGGAGATTTACAAAAAAAAATATTATAAATATTAGACCCATGACTTTTGTCTGGATGTAGATCACTGGAGCAATCACTTTGATTTTACATGCTTTTCTAGGAACTAGTTATTCCAATGCTTATTTTCCAAACAAGATTAATAATGAGTTCTTCATTTGTTTCCAATTTCTAATTTTCTTTGGAAGTATAAACAAAATCACAAAAAGTTAAAATCTAATAATAGTATTATATATTATGTCAAATACCCTGTAAAATGTTATAACTGTTATCATATAAAGATATTACACCTTTATTTCAGTTCCATACTTTAATTTTATATGCAGAAAAGATTTTACTTGAGATAAAGATGTTTTCAGTATTCATTTGCCAAGACAGTAATGCTGGCGTATTTTTATTACTTAAAGGAATATACATTTTGGATTTTATCCCTTTAAGCAGCTTTAGATTGTAAATATTGAAATCGTTAATATGAATCTTTTAAAAATATTGGCCGTAAATAAGATGTTAAAGATATAAACGCGAATACTGAATATGTTACGAAGGGAATACGTTTACCACAAGGTTCAAAAATTGAGCTAAAATACTGGTAAATAAATGACAGGTGTTAATATTGTTGATTAGGCTAAAATAATTGTAAATAAATGACAGGTGTTAACATTGTTGAAACGTTAAAAGAGACAACAATGACTAACATATTTTGAGTAGAAAAAAAAATAATGATCGACAAACATTTCAGTGGTGCAATGTTTGTCTGTTCTTTGTTCTTGCTATATCAAGTCTATGATGGAAAAGCAGAAGTTTTAAGACAGAGAGAGCGTGTTATTAGGCTAATCAAATACAAATTTGTAATTGTAGATTTCTTAAATATTACCTATATCTAACGATGACAGTAAAACTACATAAAACGTTACTCACCTGGGTTCCACGCGACTTCACGCCCAACGTTTGAATGTTTTACATAAAGGTTTCGTAACTTTTATAGTACAAGTTGAGGCACGATGAACGTGACTAGCGACAGGGGCTGTCCTCGAATGGTCCACTGGGAATTCCCCACCCTCAGCAAGCTATCTTCCATTTCAACCACCTCCACTGTAGAGAAAGATACACAATCTTAGCCCCCCCGAGACCCAAATGGTTTAGGAATTTCACGCATGACCAGCAATCGCTTGGACTAATATGATGCAGTATAACTCCGCAACTCAGGGTTCGATCCCTGTGATAGGCACAGCACAGATAGCCTATCGTGAAGCTTTGTGTTTAACAACAATCAAAACCTTTACACTTCTAGGCTAATTAATAAAATACCCTCATAATAAATATCTATACAAGAACACAGGTTAATGTCACTTAAGAAAGTATTAGAAAATAAAACGTTTGGCGGTGCAAATGACAGCTTTGGCAGGATAAAGCTTATACAACGACGAGATGGAACCTTCATCGCAGAATTTAAATTGGCTCTGTGCAGTAAAATAAGTATGAATTCGTCCTGGATTTTTACTGTAGTTGATTTTGATCTACCGTTCGATCTATTTGCAATTAATATTGCAATTACACAGTTAATAACATTTGGAAACTTCGTGAGTAAACTAAAATAATTGTAAAACTTTATAGAAGTAAAATAGGTTTTGAAAAGAAAACCACCCACTACACTGAGTATGCGCGACCAATAAAAAAAAAAATGTTATATTAGTAGTTATCCGATATGTAGCATTAACGTACGTCTATAGACCGTAACAATTTACTGTGTTCTTATTATCTTTATAAAGCGAATTTCTGAGCTCTGAACTTGGTTTTAAAGCATTTTTGACTTATAAAGGGAGATTTAATGTATTAAATAAATATAAAAATTGATATACATTTATATATATTATTCTACAGTGATGGTAACACTAAGGACCAGCAACGTTATCTTATAATTTTTTTGACCACATTCAGAATATTCAATTAATTTTATTGAACAAGAAGATGTTCAGATTTTACAAACCCACCCAGTATTTATTGACATATCTACAGACCTAATTAATAAGGGTAGATAAAATAGTGACATATAATTTAGATTACGAAGACAATTTTGTGCATAATACAACTAAATTCAAATAAACTTTAATTTACAAAATGAACAACAACAAAAAAAAAGTTAACGAAATTGCGCGCGTACACACACACGTGCTTGACTGGTATAAAGAGCATATGGCAATATTTTAACTACATTGTCCTTGTTGGACTATGAGTCAAGCCTTACATAAAATGTAAGAAAGTCAAAGTTTTAGCTCTAATGCCCTCCCCCCCCCCCCGGTGGCTCAGTGGTAAGTCTGACAGCTATCTACGCTAAAAAATTGGGTTTCAAAACCCGCGGTGTGCAGAGCATAGATAGCCTATTCTGTAGCTCTTTTTGCTTAACAAAAAAACGAACAAACGAGTCTAAAACCCTCTTCAAATTTACTGAGCCACATGAAAAATTTCCTACCTTTTCATAGCAATACTAATTATTGATATGTGTACGTAGGAATTAAAAAAGTGGTTTAGATATCATACAAATGTTTTATCTCTCATTTCTAATTTAGAGGTTTAGTTAAGTTTTTCTCAATTCAGTTATATTTATTCCTATATATTACAGTTACTATAATACAATACTAAAATATCCCTCTATTTGTATGTAGATATATTTATTTACTTGTAAAATATATCCAGATACCTCTTGAATGTAAACTCAATGTTTAAAGTAGAAGGTGGATTAAAGTAAATATCACAGTATATCCAGCTGGGAATAACATGTGTCCACTTGATGAAACAAAAGTCAAGAAACATCATTATTATTCACAGAACAGTTTATATAGACGTCCAATTCATTTGAACTGTTTTACAAATTAGACAAGGAATAATTTTGGATGAGTCTTCAGACCAATGATAGGAACTAGTAAATAAATAAAAAGCAAGATAATATGTCGAATGGGGAGGATTAATAATGCCATTCTAATGTCATTTTTTTTTTACATGTTTCCTACAATAAGTTCAAACCCAGTTGAAATACAATAGTATTCGAGTCCAGAACATTCTTTGTAAGGAAGGAACGTGTTTGCCTTCGCTGAAGTGGAGCAACACATAGATTGAGAAAAACTATCAGATTTGACCTTAAAAAGAAACAAGATTGTGTCAAGGTCTGAACTATAAACATGAATTGTGTAATAAAATATACAAAGGTTCCACTCTGAGTTTTTAGACTGTTCTCAGGTAAAGGAAAAAGTAAAGTACTTCTAAAATGTTTACACTGTTGAAAGAAATTTTATTACACTTTTTCGGGGATCGTAATGGAGGATGGTATTCCCCGATAGATCTCAACTGCTTAGTTAAACAAAAACCAAAACTTCCATCTTAATAATGGCATTTTAGTTTCATTATTTTCATTAATTGAGGAAAAGAAAGTTGAGCAAATTTTAAACATCTACTATTATACTTAGAGGGTTACGAACTTTGTTTAAAATGATTTAAATATCACATTTTCCTTGTGTCTATCATGACGCCATTCTTTTGATTTTTTAAACTTGAGATGTCACTTGCTTATGATTTCAATCTAAGCATAAATTTCTGTCTTGTCAGTATATGAAGCATTTCTACGTTAATGCTAACGCATATTACAAGCTATTGTAATTTTAAGGGCTTTTTAGATTTTGCTGTTGATAAGATAAATATTTATGATAAGAACCAACTCACGACTCTCATTATACAAATTGTTGTTCAGGGTAGAGATAAAAAGTGGAATTACAAAAATCCATATGAGTATCCTTGATCTAGAAAAAAAAATTACACCATTTTCACACCTGAATCTTTCGTGCTGACAAAGAAAATTATTAGGTCTAACTCCTCTTTTCCTTCATTTCTCTTTTAGCTAAGCCTAGAAAAGAGAAATCAAAGGTTATGCTTCAGGCGATGTGTTCGTTTGCGTAAACATTCATAACACACAATTCAGAAATTGCTAAAGCACAGGTCGTAATGTTTTGACACAATCTGATCAAACATTCGTGTTCACTAGAACGGACTTGTCAATATAAAATCATCAAATAAAACTTATTTTCGATAGTTTATTTTACTAGACGTCAAATTACTTATTGAAAAATTAGTTACATTTTTTTTAACGAGATCGGTGTCAAAATAAATCATGTGGCTGTTAGACAAAAAGAGATATCGCACTCCAATAATCTATTGAAGTATATGGAAAGAAGGATTGTGTTAAATAATAGTCATAAAGAATAAATCTGGTAGGATTCCAAATGATGTGCCTTTATATGAACCGTTTACATACACAAAGTATTTATTTATTTTTAATAGGCTGTATTATACAGTTACTGATCACTTTATTAGCATCTTCCAAGAATGAGAGAAACTCTAAAGGGTGTCTTATTCAATTACATCTCATTCTTAGAGGCTTTTGATCTGCAACTGATTCACGGTTGTCAGGTGGATATCATATATTTGGCTCATGGCGAATTTCATACCGTTCGACATTGCAATGCCACCTCGAGTAGAGTTATGTTTCAAGGTTGCTGTGACAGCCTTTCTGAGGAAGTATTCTGTATGGAGGAAAAGTAAAGAGATGCAAAGCTAAGAGAACAATAATTTCAAAGACGATTGTCTATAACATGCAATACTGCCACTAACTGGTCGTCCACGAACTCATCTCCTAGAGAAAAGGACTTTTTAACCGTTGCACATATCTCAATCAAATGTACACAACGAATGTCGTCCAAAGAATCAAACCATGAGTGAACAAGTTGCCCCTAAAGCACAGCGAAGAGAGATAGAAAAAAAAGCAAGTATAGAAACTATACGAAAAACAGTGTGCACGTAAACTTTGGAAGTTTGTCGTAGCATTGGACTAATCCAGCGAGTAGTTGATCACCTGTGAAGAATTAATTGTTTAACACGAGTGTGATAGAAACGTTCCGACATGTTACAGAAAACGTTTCGTGATACTTCATATAATGAAAAACTGAAATTTCATGGAGTGAAGATTAAAGAAAGCGCAAATTCCTGTTATATTAGGAGAATGCATTAATAAAAAATGTACAAGGTGAGCTTCCTACATATGGTTAAGAATCCAAGAAGGTTCCTTGGGTTTGATTAGGTGTGTATGGTATGTTTTGTTATGAATTTCGCGCGAAGCTTCACGAAGGCTATCTGCGCTAGCCGTCCCTAATTTAGCAGTGTAAGACTAGAGGGAAGGAAGCTAGTCAATACCACTCGCCAACTCTTTTACCAACGAACAGTGGAATTGATCGTCATGCTATAACGCTCCCACGGCTGAAAGAGCGAGCATGTTTGGTGACGGGATTCGAACTCGCGACCCTTAGATTGCGATTCAAACGCCTAAACCACCTGGCCATACCAGGCCTTTGGTCTAGAATTGTATTTATTTTGATATCCATTAACTACTTACTATCTTCGTTATGCTTTGAGGGAAATTCCAGAAAGACAAAATGCCTGACAGGTAAGATCTTAGTCTGTGTTCTACGAAACTGTTTGTTGGCTACATAAAAGACTTCTTTGAAGTGGAAGTACAGAAAATAGATTTAATTCGGATTTGATGTACTACACATAGGAGCTTTGTATAATTGACAACTGTTCTTCTAATATGTAGTATAGGTTATGATTAAGTTTCACGTGAGTATTATCTAATATTTTCCCTTTTTATTACATATTTTAATTTTTATTTGAAACGTCTTATTGGTGTACAAAACTTGAAGATAGATTTTATATGCGGAAACATCTGTTAGCTGAGTTCTTACACAAATCTTAAAATATAACGTTGATAAACGGAAACATCGGCACATATAGATATGTAGATCTTGAAAGTCGAGTTGCTCAAAACTTGAAAATAGCGTTGATAACTGGACCAATTGTTGGTTGAGATGTTGCAAAGGAAATATCTGCTGAAGCTTTTCGCCAGACACTAATCATAGCAGAACCGTCTGGAAAATGATCTATAGGCAATAGTACAACTTATAAAATGAGTCAGATCAACGTAGGCCGGTAAGGCAATCACTGATTTTATAAGCTGTACTATTTCCTATAGATCATTTTCCAGACGGTTCTGCTATGATTAGTGTCTGGCGAAAAGCTTCAGCAGATATTTCCTTTGCAACATCTGAACCAACAATTGGTCCAGTTATCAACGCTATTTTCAAGTTTTGAGCAACTCGACTTTAAAGATCTACATAT
>NW_013665830.1:708097-711580 GCF_000517525.1 Limulus polyphemus | reverse complement strand
TGCTATCCGTGTAGTTGTCGGCACAAGTCGGGTTCACTAGTAAATGCTGGCCAATCGCTGATTCACATTTTGGTGGTATAACTTTTGTTTTAAAGGAGCGACGTGGTAAATTATTTTCTTACACACTCTTATTTCTTATGGATGTGGGTACATGTTGTTTAATTATATCCTGAAGTCTTTGTGAAGTGCGACCTACGAACCGACATTCGCAGTGACACGAAGATTAATAAATAACCATACTTTTCTGTGGGGTAGGTATCGCATCTTTGTGTGTTGCAGGCAACAGCTTACGTGTGGAATAAGCACAGTAGGGGTTCACTGCAGGAAAACATTTAGTAATGGCCGTTTTCAATTGTTTTTAAAATTTTGTTGAAATGTTACCAATCCATGGTAGTTTTAAGTAAACAGGACCAAATTTTTATTGTATTATCAATCAAGATTGTTGCTACTTCTGGTTTCAGTGACGTGATTGTTTAACAATCAAATCCGTGTTATTTATTCTAACTATAACCGTGCAGTCAATGTAAGTGGATAGGCAATTTGAGTTGGTATTGTTACGTTTAATTTTGTTAAACAAAACCCAGACATTAATAATAAAGCGGAACATTTTGCAGGTGGTATACGTATTAAGAGTTAAAATGGCGCATGTCTACTTTTATATATTTCTGTTAGCAGCAACCTAACATTATATTATCTAAGAAACCCGGTGCTTAGAATAACTCATACTTAACATGTGCTATTCACGAGTTAATTATATTCTATCGTACGAGTAAAGTAATTCATAATTATCGTAAACAACGATGCGGTACTGGCCACTAATACTACAATCACAAAATAGTACGAACGAGAATTTAATGAAAGCATCTATGAAGGGTTAGTCTAACTCTAATATTAGTATATAACTAAGTGACTTTAGGGCATTTGACGTTTTTTAATTCCAATATAAATATATAACTAAGAGACTTTAGAGCATTTGAATGAACAGAAAATTACAATAAAGTGCTGGTACACCTACGTTTTTTTGTAAAAATGTGGTACATTCAAGCCCTAAAATTAAAAATAAAGCCGGAGTGATTTACCTTTTGCCAAATAGTGAAAAGAAAAGGACTATAAATGTTTTATATGTTTTAATCTAACTATGGTGCTAATCAGGAGGTCCAAGATTCGAGCTGCATTCTGAACACGCTTCACACTTTCAGCTGAAGAGGTGTTATATTGGTGACAGTCAATCCTACTATTGGATTTATAGTAGTTGAGTAGGTGGCGAGTACTGTTGGTTGATCATCCTTCCACTGACCAGTAGTTCTTAAGCAGGGATGGCTATATCTGACCCCTGACCTGACAGTTTAGCCCTATATCGCACAAAGTGTTGTTTACGCTAAAAATGGGAGGTTACAAGTGAGAATTCAAATTAACAGAATAATCGTCTACCTGAGGCCAAAGGGTTTGAAGATGTTTTCTAACATAAAAATAGGTGCAGGTTTCATAAAACGATTTCTTATTTGCAGAAGCCTGGCCAGTTTATCCTCGGGATATGGTAACTTTTACGAAACATCTACACCTAACGAGTGACACAAATTGAGCATCAAAACTACTGTGACATTATTTGGTCTTCCTTGCATGTCTTCTTGGTGAAACTTATTCTTGCACCTACATTTATGACGAACTGTTTTTTTCTTTCTTTACATGTGTCACGTAATGCCTATTTTTTGAAAAAATAACTGATTTGTTAAATTAGTCACTATGTATCATTTCATCTCTCCTTTTTTACAATTTAATTTTGTGACTCATTTACGCAGGATTTATTTAAGCCTATTACATGCAAAATAGTTTGAATGGTGACAAATTTTACTCATACTCCCTTATTTTATTTTGAGCTGTTTTTGCCGGTTTTTTTTAGCTGAGGGTGACAATGAAATAATGCTGCTGGAATTTGGTTTGGTTTAGCCGCTCTAGCCGTCCCTAATTAGCAATAATAGACGAGAAGGAATGCAGGTAGTCAACATTACCCATCGCCAACTCTTGGGCTACTCTTTTACCAACAAACAGTGGGATTGCTTGTCACATTATAACGCGCCCAATGAATAGTTGATCATGTTTGCTGTGACAGGGATTCGAACCCCCTGCTGTACTTTTTATTTCTTAATAAATATGCGAACTCTTGTTCAAAGTCACATTTTCTTTACTTCCAGATGGAGCTGGAATGTCTTTATTAAATATACAATGATATACCATTCATATAGAAAAGTGTTTTTCCAGGGAACTCACATTTTATTGGGTGCTGACAGTTAGAGATAGTTCTTACTACTGAATTTCAGATGTCCCCAAAAAAAGTATGCTTATTGGTCACAACTACGCTGGGAATAGATAGTGAATACTTATACCATTAATACTCATTAGCTTAATAGTAGCGATGGCTAGTTGGCTTATGCCTAACGATATTTGTATTTTAATTAAAAGATGTCTAGCTCTCAGAAGGCAGACGTTGCACAGAATGACCCACCTATCAGTATAAAATGGCAATAAATGGTCATGAGGTTTGTATATTGGACTAACTAAGAAAAAGGCAATGAATAATTTTGACAATGAATCATAGCAAAATACAAAGTCAGCCTCACAGCTAAGGATGGGGCGATTTAAAAGTACTTATAAATAAAATATATACATATGTGTCAGAAGTTACCAGAATAGTTTGGAGCAAAGGACGACTTATGTTCACCAGTGCTAGGAATATAAAAATGACTTATATCTCTCTGATTAAAGTTTTAACAAATGGAGACCTTCCTGTAAACATACCACATTTTAGAGTAAGTATGAAGTATTCTTAATTGTAAGAAACACGAAACAGGTATACATAAAATGGAGACAGTTGGGAAGTTGATGTTTCAGGTGAAACGGATCCAAGAAAGAGTAAACCACTGGTAATACTTGGAGTGACGAAAACTCCAAGGAAAGCGTCAGTTCTGTTGAAGGAATATGAAATATAATGGAAAAGTTAGCGACTGCAACTGGAGACAAAGAAGTTTTTACAAAAGACATACTCTCATTTGAAATGTATTTATATGTCTCAGATGATCAAGGCGTAGCTTCCTATACTCCAACGACCCGTGCATGAACGTCAATATTCAAAAAAGAAAGAAAACAATATGATTATAACACAC
The DNA here is from genome assembly GCF_000517525.1 of Limulus polyphemus. Classification (NCBI taxonomy): domain Eukaryota; kingdom Metazoa; phylum Arthropoda; class Merostomata; order Xiphosura; family Limulidae; genus Limulus; species Limulus polyphemus. The sequence continues at coordinate 708,419 of NW_013665830.1, read as the reverse complement.
CCACAAACAGAAACTCGTTGACTAGACGATTTTACCGCAATAAAAGTACTGAGACATTCATTGTATTTTAAACAATTTTGTATTGTACTTCTTGTTCTGTATATATGAGAACAAGATGAACCTACGTCCGTATTTGATTTAATTGCAAACTTCTATAGTTTACGTTTCCAGTATAAATCATGTAGTTAAAGGTTACAATGAACTTGAAATGTTTCATTTTCAATCGAGACGTCAAGGCAGTGAATTTAATAGGAGAGCAGAACCCGACAGCTATCTGGACAAGCCACATAATAAGATAAGCAGAACCCGACAGCTATCTGAA
>NW_013665830.1:700563-707097 GCF_000517525.1 Limulus polyphemus | reverse complement strand
GCGCGAAATTCAAAAACTGGATAAATTATTTCTGTTTGGTCAGAATTGTATCCATTAAGGATTATTTTTACTGCAAGTCATCACGAGAGGATTGTGAGGTTGTCTGGATTCATTATGATCGATTATCAAATATTATTTATGAATATATCTTTTAGTCACTAAGTGATAAAATATAACTCCTAAATTCAAATACCAGATAGGTTATAGCGTCACCAGAAGCAATCAGCATTGAGGTTTTATGTATGCAACATTTTAAATTATTGATTAAACTATAATCATTGAAACGAATTGCTCCACGTATTTAGTCTGTCAGAGAGAGAGAGAGAGAATTCAAAATGATTGTACCCATTGGAGGTTGCCATTTTGATGTCAAGGTTCATTCGCTATATGGGATCAAAGGCCAAGCAGATCTAGTTTTCGAGGAATGTTAAATATTACACGGGTTTAAAGCTAACACAAATCAGCATGATACACCCAACATGTAGTTTTAGGTTTAAAGAAAAAAGTGTATATTTTGTATTTCACCAGTTAAGTTTTATTTTATTAGCTAATTACTGGAGTACCCGTTCCCTGGATGGAAGTTATGTAAATTCATGATTAATGAAAGGTTATCTTTGGACATGAAAAGTTGCTTCCCTTATATGTAATTGTCAAAAACGCCCATAAAAACTGCAAAACACAAAATGTGAAGCCGTAACTTTGCATGTATCTCGGTAAGGACCCAACAAACCTTCATACCAAATTTGGTAAAGGTTCATTAAAAGGAGGGCGAAGTTGTAAAAAACGCAAAAACGCTCATAAAAATCACAAAACGCAAAACTGAAAATTTGTATGTATCCCCGCATGTACCTAATGAACCTCCGCACCAATTTTGGTGAAGATCCATCCACATCCTACGAATTAGTTATATGAACAGACAACAGTTAGTTCTATTATATTTATATATATTTGCCTTGAAAAATTATTGGCAAAGCTTAATTTGTCTTCTGATGGTTAAAAGTTCAGTTTTTGAAAACATTTTATTAATAAGGTCTCTTTAATTTTCTAACTTTTTGTGATCCTAAGTGTTGCCTAACTCATAAAAATAAGTTCATTTTTTATACTTTATTAGATGTTAGTTAACTTGTATATTTAAAACTTCAGATAACTATTTGACAATTATCTTGTCGCTTTCAGTAAGGATTTTTAAAAGTATTTTTAACTCGACATTTCGCTTTTATCGATCTAAGACAACTTTTATGATCGGTAAAAGGTTAACCTTATGGAAAAGCTGTAAGGCTACATGTCGAACCAAATAAAACTTTGCCATTGGTAACTGGTTGGTTCATTTTGTTAGACATGTTTACACTCCAGTGTGCATTATGCTAACTTAATTCTACTTAAAAATATTGTTAATATAGATAAGTTTTAACTATTAACATATAAAACATTTCAGTATAAAAATTAAGCATAGAAGAGACATGTGCTTTTGATTGTTATCTATTTTGATTTTGGAATTTGAAATTAGATTTACAAGTGTGATAATATTTGTGTGTCTGTAAACATAATCTTGTTATTTCAATCAATGTTTCATTTGAATAAGTGGTAAGTATACGAAGAAACTCGTCTGCTTAGAAAATAAAATCAGAAGAAATGTGCACGTTTATTCTCGTAACATCTTTTTATAGTCATGAATAAACGAACATCTTCACAGATGAGAATAGATAACCAATGTTACAAACAAGAATATAAGACTAAGAGATGTTCCTCCTAGAGAGTAAAATTCTTCTGGAAAGCATGGAACCTAAGCTAAACGTTATCTATCACTAGTTTTCAACTCCACCCTAGCAACTACGTGTGGACGGTATTATCACTCGTATGAATACATAATCAATGGGTTGGACCACCTCGACATACAAGGACATTGCCTCATTAATAAGAAAAAAAATGTATTTCTATAGTCAGCTTCAAACCTTTCTCTCTATGATGTATTTATCTCGTAAACTATGCCAATTGGCCGCCCATCAAGAACTCTTTTAAAAACTACCAGCTGGGAAAATAAATTGTAATTTTACAGTCAGAATATAAGTAATATAGATAACAAAACATTTTCTAAAATAGAAAACATTACGGTGAATCTACAATTTAAGTGATAAATACTGTACAAGTAAACACTTAGAGGTAACAAACAAATAATTTGAACTATGCTTAAGTCAGAACAGTAAGATTAATAAACTATGTAGAAAAATAACAGTTATTTTAAAGATGGATATTTAATAAAATTAATAAAATGTTATACAAGTATATTAAAATGAATAAACTAGGAAGATAACAACAATTCTTTCAAAAAGACGATAATACGTATATATATATATATGTTTAAGAAGTTAGGAAAACACACATTTTCAAATAGTCAATTTAACACAAAAATACGAAAAACCTATAAATCTAGCGCTTTCGAAAGGTAAGTTTGTGTAGTTAAGCACAAAGCTTCACAATAGGCTATTTGTGCTCTTCCCACCACTGGTATCGAAATCCGGTTTCTAGTGCTCCGAAGACATACCACTGTGCCACTGGGGGGGGGGAGCTTTCTAAAGGTGACCCTTTCCTCATCAGGGGCAAACTGGGAACGTCTGCCAGTTTGTCTCCTGATGGATAAAGATCCATCATGTTTTGAAAGTGTTAGGGTTATAAGGTTCTGTATTTTTGTGTTAATATATCCAACGAAATAAGCAACAATTTAAAATCAGAATAGAAAAAATACCATGCAGCATGGAACAAAGTTTAAAAGAGCTGAAAAACACAATGGTGCTAAAATGATATTTAAGGCTGGATTTTAAGCTGTAAATTTTACAAATACATTATAGGTAGAAGCTCATTTACAAATCTTCGAAAGTCTACATTTTAGGAAACACATTTCAATTGGGACCTAAAACACACAAGCAAGCACATTCAACAACATTTAATGGATAACTTTGCTTGCAACAAGACATTAGATAGCAACACTTCTGTTTGTTTGTTTGTAGTTAAGCACAAAGCTACACAATGGGCTATCTGTGATCTTCCCACCACGAGTATCGAAACCCGGTTTCTCTAGCGTTGTAAGTTCGTAGACATACAGCTGTGCCACTGGGGGGCAGCAACATTTCTGAGATAAACGGTTTCGAAAAAACAACACAAGAACAAGCGACAATAGCTAATGTTTCCTCCTTGCGGTCAATCCAGTCACAATAAAGACATGTACGTACACGATAGTTCAGCCTCCTGAGTTCGGACACAAGCAGGCGATGTTTTACTGATCATTTGGAAACTGGAACCAAGTAAACCAAGGTTGAAAAAAGAAGCAGGTGAAAAGGTCACGTATAGCTTTGAATACTAACTGAGAAGTGAGATAAATAAACACGTAAATAAAACCAACAACAGTCAGATGAATCATCTGATTTCAAGATGTTGGCTCTTATTAAATCAGCTGATTAATATTACTAGTCTGCCTTAGTAGTTTAACCATCTTACTTTTCGACTTTAATGTACTCATTGTTTAGTTGGTTAGCTCATTTTGGTATATTTTAGCCCGATTTTGCATTCTAATTTATGATAAAGTTCCCTTGTTAAATGCTTAAAAATATTTATGACAAAGTTCGAAGGTGTAACACAGACAGTCACTTACTGTACTTAGTTTCAGAACAAATGGCATTTGCTCGCTTGACAGGAGTACATGTGATCTACTTTTGAAATCAGGAATAGGTGGCTTAGATTAAGATGACAGAATAGTAACATCTATATAAATATACGCTTACGTTTGTCTGTCCGGAACTTTTCTCGCAAATTTCTCAATCAAACATTTACTTTACTTTGCAACAATTTAACTTCGATTGGTTTCATAGACTGCTATAGACACATTTTGGCTACTTTTTTCTTCGTTTTTGTGAGTTTCTCTGTTTCATCTCATAAAACAGTGTTATACGCTGAACACTCATAACTGTTTCATACTCTGTACGCTATCATAAACACCATTACTATACTTTATTGTTTACTTTACGTGTAACTGTATCAAATAAAGCTACGTACGTATAGTTTTATGAAACAAAGTTACGTCTACGTGAATTTGTTTGTTTGATTGTGTATAATTTTTCAAACAGACCAGGATTTATCGATCTAACAAGTAATGCCTGCAAGAAAGCGTAGCTTAAACGCCATGCGTGAAAATGACAGAATAAGGAAAATTCAAGGGAAGGGCATAGAAACTACCTCAAATAATTACAAATAAACTTCTCGAGTTCCTTACTCTGTATACATAAATAACTGAATACCGTATAGCACAGTTAGTTAGGTATTTCCATATTTTGATAGAATAAGGTAATAATACAAGGTTATCCTGCTACGGCATTATCCAAATTTACCAATCACAATATAAGGAGGACCGCATCAAATAATAGCATACATTAAAATAGCCAGACTACACTCAAGCTAGAATTAGAGAAAGGTTGCTAAATATTACATATAGCAGCTTTAGAACAAATAATAGTAAAAGCAAATCAAAGTTAAGTAAAATGTTTGTTTGTTTTGGAATTTCGCGCAAAGCTACACGAGGGCTATCTGTGCTAGCCGTCCCTAATTTAGCAGTGTAAGACTAGAGGGAAGGCAACTAGTCATCACCACCCACCGCCAACTCTTGGGCTACTCTTTTATCAACGAATAGTGGGATTGACCGTCACATTATAACGCCCCCACGGCTGAAAGGGCGAGCATGTTTGGTGGGATGCGGATTCGAACCCGCGACCCTCAGATTGTGAGTCGAGTGCCTTATCCACCTGGCCATGCCGGGCCCATAAGTAAAATGTAGTAGGACTTGTAATTACAGATAATTCAGATGAAGTATGTACAAACACAGAACATTGGTCTGTTAAAACATGTAGTTGTTTTTTTTTGCCGATTTTTCAATTCGATTTACGTACAAAATAAGATACTTGAGTTGGAGGGGGTGTTGCTCTTCTGAACATGCTATTTGAAATAGTCTGTGACTTATATGGCTTTGGATTGTGGGGTACCGCACTTGGACTATTTGTTTGATATGAAAGTGTGATATATCATAATTCTTGTTGTCCTTGCCTTGTGCGGACGTACTTGGCAAGTTTATTCTTCACCTCTTTAACCAGTTTGTTACAATGAGAAATGAGAAGACAGCAAGTTAATAATAAACACATACACTTTAAGGAATAAATACTATGTTTACTTGTATTTGTTTGTTTTCCCTTTGATATCTGTGTTCGATTTAGTCACTGGGTAATTCTGTGTTCTGTTGGCTATCAGTGTACCCGAATACCACAAGAGTGGCTCATAAAGAAATGTCAAACTGAGTGTACGTATACAACTGGCTATTCATAAACATGCCAAGTTAACTTAACTTTAAAAATACAAAAAACTTAAGGGATTATATTAAGTTCAAATGAGTCTAATGTCTCTGATAAACATAAATTTTAGACTCCAGATCCTTAGCACTGTTGAAAATCCTGTGATCCCTACTGTGTGGTCAGTTGCTTCTTCCTCTGTACTAGGTGACTACTGACTACCTAAAGTGCCTCTGCTTTTGAACTAACATTAACAAGACAAAAGCTAAAGAACAATGTTCTGATGTGGCATGGATTAAACTCATCTGACCGTGTTGTCCATCGAAATGGGGCCTGATTGATGGTTAGGACGCTCAACTCGAAATTTGAGGGTCGCGGGTTCGAATCCTCCTCACCGAACATGCTCGCCGTGGGAGCTTTATAATGTGACGGTCAATCGCACTATTCATTGGTATGAAAGTAGCCCAAGAGTTGGCAGTGCGTGATGTTGACTAGCTGCTTTCCTTCTAATCTATTACCACTAAATTGTGGACGGCTAGTGCAGATAGCCATCGTGTAGCTTTGCGCGAAATTCAAAACAAACCATTGAGATGGGTATCTCACCTTCCACCTTTACACACACAGGGAATATACACGAGACCAAAATGATACAAGCCATTGCCGAATATATCCTTTACATAAATAAAACTATTAGTTCATATTTAAGACCTTTCGAGATCTGGTTAACGAAAATCTCATAACTACGCGTAGAACACCTGCACGAAATTGTAGAAACATTACATGAATATACCTAACTAAAAATGTATTATACGAGTATACCTAACTAAGAATGTATTCTACGAATATAACTAAGTATGTATTCTATGAATATACCTAACTAAAAATGTATTCTACGAATATAACTAAATATGTATTCTATGAATATACCTAACTAAGAATGTATTCTACGAATATAACTAAGTATGTATTCTATGAATATACCTAACTAAGAATGTATTCTACGAATATACCTAACTAAGAATGTATTCTACGAATATACCTAACTAAGAATGTATTCTACGAATATACCTAACTAAGAATGTATTCTACGAATATACCTAACTAAGAATGTATTCTACGAATATACCTAACTAAGAATGTATTCTACGAATATACCTAACTAAGAATGTATTCTACGAATATACCTAACTAAGATTGTATTCTATAC
>NW_013665830.1:698269-699580 GCF_000517525.1 Limulus polyphemus | reverse complement strand
ACGGCTGAAAGGGCGAGCATGTTTGGTGGTATGCGGATTCGAACCCGTGACCCTCAGATTGTGAGTCGAGCGCCTTATCCACCTGGCCATGCCAGGCACAAAACATGTAGTATGTTCCACCATTAATAAAACTCGTCCTTGTGCTTTTAAATCGTTGTTTGCATACCTATTATATTAGCATAATGTGCTTACTTACTTAAGTATCTCACGACGTTCGGTCAGTTTAGAAGATTTAGGTTAGCCCATAAATCCTCATATTAACCTCAAAATACAAAACAAGCTGAGTAACAAAAGAATAATAATAAAAATAATTAAAACTAAATACATTAAACATTCTAACCAATACTTTTAATTAAAGTAACGTTAAAGAGATAATACAATATACCTTACTTGTGGAACACACGCATCCGAGATGAATTACTTAATAAATAATAATAAATTAATACCTTAATCGTACAATAATTAGATTGTTTGATTGCAATCAAGCACAAAGCTACACAATGGGCTATCTGTGCTCTGCCCACCACTGGTATCGAAACCCGGATTCTAGCGTTGTAACTCCGCAGACATACCGCTGTGCCACTGGGGGGCAAAATAATTAGATAGAATATTGGTACTGTAATTAAAATATAATCATGTTAAATGTAATAAAAAGAAAAAAATTGTCATGTTATGAATTTCGCGCAAAGCTACACGAGGGTTATCTGTGCTAGCCGTCCCTAATTTACCAGTGTAAGACTAGAGGGAAGGTAGCTAGTCATCACCACCCACGGCCAACTCGTGAGCTACTCTTTTACCAACGACTAGTGGGATTGACTGTCACATTATAACGCCCCCATGTCTGAAAGGGCGAGCATGTTTGGTGTGACGGGGATTCGAACCCGCGACCCACAGAAAAAATAACAACAACATATTAAGCATGCTATGAGGTGTGTCTAACACAACTAATCTAATTTAACTAGTATTTTAGTATTGTTTGTAATTAAGCACAAAGCTACACAATGGGCTATCTATGCTCTGTACACCATGGGTATCGAAACCCGGATTCTAGCGTTGTCCGCAAACATACCGCTGTGCTACTGGCTAATTTAACTAATCTCCGTCACTTACCAAAACACGTCGATCGGATAACAGAAAGTAATAAATATAGTTAAACCTTCTGTAATAGCTGAAAACTAAATGCGATTCGAGTAAGTTCAATAGTAATAATAAGACTTAGAAAAAGAAGTACCGTATTTTTCGGTGTAAAAGACGCACTTTTTTTACCCCAAAATTTGATGTCAAAATCTGCTTGCGTCCTATACACCGAAG
>NW_013665830.1:689395-697315 GCF_000517525.1 Limulus polyphemus | reverse complement strand
TATATATAGTAAGAGCTTAAATTAACGGAAGGTAAAACTTATGGTGATCAACACACTAAAGCGGTTAAATAATTCATAAGAAATTAAACTGTAGATGTGAAAGTTTTGAAAAGGTCGTGATATTCTATAACACTTTCAAACTCATAACTAGTAGCAAATATATTGTTGAATTTCCTGCAGAATTGAATAAATTTAGTGTTCAAAAGTGTAAGAGGAGAAACCTCTTGTGAAACATGCAAGTGAGATTACAAATTGTCCACGAAATCTTGTAATGTAGAATAAATTTTATTGTTAACAGGAGAAATCAATTGTGAAACGTGCAAGTGAGATTACAAATTGTCCACGAAATCTTGTAATGTAGAATAAATTATATTGTTAACAGGAGAAATCTCTTGTGAAACATGCAAGGGATATTACAAATTGTCCACGAAATCTTGTAATGTAGAATAAATTTTATTGTTAACAGGAAAATCAATTGTGAAACGTGCAAGTGAGATTACAAATTGTCCACGAAATCTTGTAATGTAGAATAAATTATATTGTTAATAGAAGAAATCTAAATTCAGGTAGCGTGATTTTTGTTTTGTGAAAGACCTTTTTAGAATGAGTTCTAATGGGTTAATTTGTTCGGCTGCGTCAAGAAAACCTTGATCGTTAGGCATAAGAATATCACCAATCTACATATATAATAGCCAAATGTCTGTCTGTCACGCTCTGTATCTCCTGAATGGTTAATTGTAGGAAAGAATTATAAATTAGAATGTTCATTTTAAAAAGTACATTGCAACAAAATTATTCATTTTTGGCAATTCATAAAATTTCACATCTATATAAACATTGATCTTCGCGCTTAACGGTCAATTTGAAAAAAAAAAATATTGAGAACAAAAATGTTTCTTTTTGTGAGGGAATTTAGCGAAATAAAAACACAAAAAACATGACTCCCTCCGTCAACGTATTGAAAGAAATATTTTAGAAATTGGAGCATGAACGAAAAAAAAAAAAAACATAAAGAGAGAAACGTGTTCGAGTATATATTTGTTGTTGTTCGGTACATACATATTTTTTAATGTCGTTATTAAGTACATGGATGATTGTACTGTGTCATGTTGAATAAATTGATTTGAATTGAATTAAATATCTCCCCTTTGACACTTCTTATTGAAATGACAACTGTCAAAAAGCGCTTACTTCGGTAACGGCCTTTTCTTCCGCTTAGTAAAATGACAAGAAACAGTGGAATTTACTGGAAAAATTCCCAGCAACTACTTAGCGAAGCTGAGCGCTCTAATGTGCTGAATGCACCCATTGCATCGAACCCCAAACCTTTTGCCAACAATCATTGCAGTCAGTTTCGTTTGCTTAAAAAATAAACGCAGTACAATTTTCTTTATTGAAATAACACACGGAATGACAAAAGATGGTTGTAAACAACCCACTAGACAATCATATTCCGCATACGCTCTGATCCAAGGGATTAGGTTGACTACACATTTTATATTTATTCATCACTATTTTTAGGAAAATTACCGTTGAATTGTTTCAACGGGCATCTGCTAGTATATCCATAAGCACAACTCGTGTGCAAAGCTTTAATATAGTCTTTATTAGTAAGATTTGTTATGTACAAAAATTCAAGGTAAAAAAAGAAATAAAAATTTCGGTCAGCACTGAACATTTTAAAAAACAGTAATATAAATAAAAAATCTGAAACTTGTAGGCTGAAGTTACCTCCCATTAGAATTTAGAAATTGTTAGAAAACAAATGTGTTTTCAAGTAAGCAATAAATAGCCTGCATGAATCTATTTAATATGAAAGAATAAAAATTTTCATGAGTGACGTCGTCATAGAGACATTTGTGTTTAATTACACAAATCATTCATTTACTATTACTTATGAGAATTGACAAGTCCCCAGTCGTAGCTTTTTCAGCCTCGGTAGTAAACCTGTATTTTTATGTAGTTTGAGAATCCAAAATAATTTAGGTATTAAATTGTAATATTTTAGCTGAACGTATACCAAAGTCTGATAAAACTGTAGTATGTTTCTGTTTAATACTTTCTACATAAGTTTTAACGTGTCTGTACATGCACCTCGTTACCGGAAGGTTTTAATGTTTTTAAGTTAAACTCCAGTTCCTTACAGAGTAAAGTAGTAATCTGTGGGTTGTATACTCGCATGGAAACGTTGCTGAAACTATGGTAGGAAGAAGATTAAACCATTATAATAAACCTAAGAACTTCTGTGGACATGTTCGATATGGATATGCTGTAACTATGGCAACCTGACACAAGATACGTAGATATAGATATCTGATAAACAATAGGTGTCTCTAGTGTGTTTGACCATGTGACATAGAACCCTGATCTACTGTTTATAAGCAGCTAGTAGGCCATAAAAGTACGAAATAAAGTATTAATGACTGAAATAATCATGAATTTACCCCTTCCATAACTAGTATAAAATATATCGTCAGTCAAATGTATTTAATCATTTTTTTTTCTGCAGGTGTTCTGGATGCTATTCATATTAATCGAATATACAAAAGGCATAAATATGTGTTAGCAACATATCACTTTGGCCACACATCTTTTCACACTGGGGAAGAGCGAGTCCATCTCGAGGATGACACAGATGTTTTGTGTTTAAGGCATTACTAAGACTATCTGCCACCATCCATAATTTTAAACTACTGACCCTCTGGCAGCCAATCAGCAACATATATTGCGAGGAATATTTTGCAGTATGAACAGATACTTCTACAAACTGGTATGAGTTACTTAGCTTTTTTTTTCTCTCCCCCTTAAATGTTACTTAAAATTATTGGAGACGTACGAGTGTTGGATTCTGGTATACCACACTTCAACGTTTCTTGTCTGAATTTAGGTAGTAAATCAGAATCCTTATTGTCTCTGTCCTGTGTGAACAAAAGATTCCTATCAACCTCAGCATATTTATTAACGAACAATGAAGCTTGGCCAGTTAAGTCACAAGTACCTCATTGTTAACAATGATTTTATTTTACTTGATCACTTGTTTTTGTGTGTTTCTTTCTTTTGCTGCCCGAGTTCGATATATTCTCTGCATAATATTTCCGGAATCTGCACTTACAAGCCTTGTAAGTAACTACTGAAAATGACGTCGAAACTAGTACTTGTAGAGTGTTGTTTTAAATGGGAAGCCGTACGGCTTCAATAAAGTTTTAATTGTGTAAATAGTAAACGTTGTTTTTAATTATTTATTATAATTTTAAATGTTACACAAGTGCCGGTAATTCTTATCATGTCAAGTATGGTCTGGATCGATCAACTCGTTTAGAAGGAGATGCATCTGCAGATAATACTAAAGTTTACCTTAATAGAGGATACTTACCACACCAGTATGGCTTTATGTGTATAGCGCATACGTGTAGAACTCCTGTACATCAGTTTTTATACTCGGCAAAACCGAGCTACCTGACTACTGAGATCATATAAAAAGGTTACACATTGACAACGTAATTTTTTTGAAAGACATTGAGATTTATTTTGTTCAATGCCAGCTTCTTAGAATACAACTTTTTTGGGCTCTTTAGAGACGATACAATTCCTGCTCAACCATTCATTTCACATTTCTTCATTATTTGTCTAAATGCTACAGCCAATACCTGTTTCTTACATTGTACTTCTCACTGTTTGCATGAAGCTAGTTAAACACAGTTTCACCATACAAAAGCAGTTTCTTAATAATTTCTGGAACTTTTTTTTGTACGTTTATCTGCATACTTTTAACATTTTGCAAATGTCTGTAAACTGCTGTTTCGTTACCTTTCAGTAACTTATTTCTTCCTGTAACCTTTTATTTTTTTTCAGATTATTGCAGGTCATCAAAGGAGTTGCCAGGATTGAGTGGAGATGTGTAACTTTCCATTATTTGCCGATGGTTTGGCACTACTACTATTCTACTTCCGACAGTTGCATTGTTTCTCTCTTCTTTTTGTATTTGTAATTTCCCCCTTTTTTTGTCCAAATATTACTGTATTTCTCCCATAGATTTACAATGGTTAAGGAGTCTTACTTTACTCCCGTTTTGATAAGTGTAGTGAGTTCCTGTTTACCAAACAATTCTCTTTTCTCACTTACTCTTTCAAAATAAACATTGGGTTGTTTGATCATTTATTTTACACGCATTGTCATTTTTAACTCCACTTTGTCTTTTATTGAGCAGTTAACTGCTTTCCAATTCCTTTAAGATTTTAGGCTCTTTATTTGTTCTTGTACACTTTTCCTCGATTAAATTTCATATTTAATCCTTTTTCATCAAATTTAGGTTTATTTACTGAAACGAGAAAAGTACATTAATACATTAAAATTATTTCAAGGCAAGTAATAAAAAATCTGTCACACAAGATTGTTCAATTTTCATCTTGCTGTAAAACACGTGATGAGAATGACAATTGTCACAACCTACCAACGTGATGCTTGCTTCTTCTAATCAAGCTTAAATAAGGATGAAAAGTGCAAAATAGTTTCTAATTCTTTTTTTCCCTATAAACAAAGGTCGTACTTATACTTACAAAAAAGTAGTGATGAGCGATTAATGAAAATTTTGATCATTAAAATAAACTGAATTTACAAAATTACTTAATATCTACATTTCAATTTGATTAATACCGTTTGTGTATCCACTGACAGAGCACTCAGAGCTAGTCTCATTATTTTACACCGCATTTATAGGGTTTATCAATAAAAGGAAACAAAATGTCTTTCTTTTCAATGTAGACTTGTGCACTAAAGAAATGCTAAATAATTTGTATTATATTCTTTTTAGCTCTGGCATAGTGGCTCTGAGTTTTCAGGTACAAACTTTTAGCTCATAGCTCCATTTATCTCGATATCTAATTACAGTTTTGGTTTTGTTTATTTTTAATTTCGCGCAAAGCTACACAAGAGCTATCTGCGCTAGCCGTCCCTAATTTAGCAGTGTAAGACTAGAGAGAAGGCAGCTAGTCATCACCACCCACCGCCAACTCTTGGGCTACTCTTTTACCAACGAATAGTGGGATTGACCGTCACATTATAACACCCCCCACAGCTGAAAGGGTGAGCATGTTTGATGTGACCATGCCGGGCCCTACAGTTTTAGACTCAGGAGGTCAAACCCATTTGATTGACTTATTTGACCACGGGTCTCATAGGTTAATTTATTCTAATCCTGTCTAAAAGAATTTCAATTTGAGGGTGGACTGGTAGAGATCCTGTTGAGTAAAAAAATCGAATCGGGTATATTTTCGCCACACGTTTAGTATTGCTGGCGTACAAAAATATAGCTAATAAAAAAAGTGGGGGGGGGGAGGTATCCTACATTAATTTACTGTAACAATGCCAAAAAGAATTTCAAGCACTACGGCTACTGAGCTCTTGATTCTAGGTAACATCCACAAGTTATGTTAATAGATTGATTGGGTAAGAATTGTGAGTACTTACGCGTCAATCCACTCTAGGATCTGCAATTCTGAGGCATACAAGCATAGACACACTCTCCAGTTTAAACATAACTTGATAAGTTATTATTATTAGATAATACTTTCACAAGTGCAGCAGAGCATCAAATTTAAGTCAGAAAAGAAAAAAAAACTTGTTAGTCAGTAACACAAGGTGAGTGATAATTTAAATATATACTTTACAGAACACACATATATGTACACACACACACACAGACTGTTTCATACTTATAGGAAGTCAAGACAAAATTATAATTTACCATTTTCTATTTATTAATAAAACAAATATTTTCAGATCATTATTTTTTCTTGTATGACATGTATAAATTATTGAGACATCTACTTTTTTTTTTATTGTCTTTTTTTTTTGTGCAAGCTTTTCTTTTCTAAAAATGATATAATTAGAATAATTGATATCAAGATATCGAGTTGCACAGTGATAATTGCTCAGCAAGACAGCTAAGATTTCATTTGCATATGGTAAGGTTATGATAAAGTAAAAGGATACTGGTCAAAAATTGGTGATCTTACTACAAATGAAAAATAATTAAAACTCTCTCCTAACACCATGCCTTCATACAGTTTCCCCCTTACAATTTACTGTCATGTTATTGCCTAAAGACTTAGTAGTTAAGGTGGAAATGAACAAATCCAAAGATGAGTATTTTTAAAGCTATAATAAATATAAATAAAGTATATGGAAGAAACAATACATTTCGAATTTGGTGAGTTATAACATTATTACTTGTTTTATCCTACATACTAAACAAACTTTTAGTTCTTGGTTTGAAATACTTGTCAGAAAAAGTCTGGTTAAAGAAATTATACAAATTCATCTTTCATCAGAAATGTAGTGTTTTTTTGCAATGAAAGCAGTAAAAGTGAATGAAAAGGAGAGTTGGGGCACAAACTGTCCTGTAATTTGAGAAAATTTTCAAATTATATATAATATATTTAAAAAAAAATTTAAGGGTAGCTTTCCTGTTTTTTTTTCTTACTTAACCTAAATTAGTGCAATCCACTTTGAAATTTTTTTAACACTTTCAGCGATTATTTAATGTTGCTTGCATATGCTTTTTTTTTGGGGGGGGGGGTGTAAATATATCCTAGATCATCATTTACTTTTAATTTTTCTACAGTAGCTGAGCTACATCATTACTAAAAGCTAATCTAAACACTTTAATAAACTAACAGAATTTTCTGAATCACACTTTATTGATAAAAAGGATCAAAATCACATGTATACTGAATCAACTGTTACAGTAGACATCACCCGCACTCAACTACAATTACCATAAATACATCTCGCAATGTTGTAGTCTCACTAAAAATATCATATACTTAGGTTTTATTTTTTAGGGTAAAGGTCTTTGATTCTCAACATCTGAACTCTTTAGAAAAGAAAACTGCTGTACATATGATTCCTTATCTAGTTTCACAACACAGTTATATAATGAAACTATTTGGCCTCAAAAACAGTGGAGCTATGGAGAAATATACAAATCAAAACTTAATATCAAGAAATTACAATTATGTGTCTATATACAATTTTTTCCTCCTCTTAGGAGTAATCTAAACTTGTACCTTGCTTACATGTTTTCTCTGACATGTCAAGAGCATGATTTATGCTATGTTGCAACTACTCTTACTAAAAGAACATGCTGAACCATGAAGTATGCAGAACAAAAAGTCGAATAAGTTAAAACAGTTGTTTCTAAGGGTAGTAATTACTTAAAAAAGGTAATATTTGAGTAGGAGTCTTTCATCTACAATACACTTACTAAACAGCAAACTTACCAGTATGATATATAAATTTGTAAGAACCTAAATTTCTCACATTCTCGTAAAAGTTTTAGAAAGTGAACTATCCTAGAGTATTTATGTTATGTAGCAAACTTTGGTGAAGTTAAAAGTAAAGATTAAAATAACTTTCAAAGAAGGTTAAATTGATCAAAATATTGCTAAATTAAAATGAACCCCTTGTTGTGCTGAACTTTGGGTTTCCCTAAATACTATAGAGAAAAGATGATCTGTCAAACAGTACGTTTAAGTAGCAACTAAATTCTTAATGCAAGTCTGTTATTCATATATATATGTATATATTTGTATACAAATATTTGGAATAGTATATTTTTGTATAAAAACTAGTGTTTTCAGTTCAATATTGAATTAACAAACCCACTGAAGATCAGATTACGAAACCCAACCAATAAAGGTTTTTTTCTAATATAATGAATTTACTGTTCCATAGACAATGTTTTATAACATCTTCAGTATAGATGAATGTACTTGAATTAATATTAAGCTGTTGTAGTAGCAAGTATTTTTATTTATTCTCATTGTGTTGGTTTCATGCAAAGTTTTAATCTTAATATATTTGAACTGATTTCGCCAAAATTTTAAAATATCCATAAATTTATCCACAAATTACCATTGT
>NW_013665830.1:673262-688395 GCF_000517525.1 Limulus polyphemus | reverse complement strand
AAGAATGAATCTTGTACTGTGAGTGAAATTAACAATATTCTGTTCAGAATACAACGTTATACAATACGCCATTTGATAGATTAAAATCTTGACTTTCTATTGGTCATAGGTAATATATAATGAAACATACGAGAGAACTATCAATGAATTGTGAAAGAGAAGATGTGACAAGTGGGTGTTGCATGAGGGGTCTGATTTTCTATTGAATATCTCTGTAACCAAACAAAATGGAAGTTTATAAAAACGTTGGTCTGTTTCAGCAATAACTGTTTTATAGAGTGTATTTTACATTTAATTTTGTACATTTTCGAGGGGTGATGGATAAAATAGGGATGATGATGACATTCTAAGACAAAATGTGTCACGTGCGTTGCACTAGTGGAATTTCAGGATTTCTTTTATATATTTCCTTGTAGTATTAAGAACTTAAAACTTGTATACTATTAAAATATGGATTATTAGCTAAGATTTTATGCTATTCTAATTGGTATAACATAAACAAAAAGTAGTTTAATAAAATTTTGAATGTAAGACACTAAAACCTTGTGTCATGTAAAGGGTACCCATGCTGATAGGATTAATATTTGGTGAAATATTCTTAAAACATGTTCTTTTTTTGCATATCTTTACATTTTCACATATAATTTATTATCCTTTCCTGTCCTTTAGCACTGTTATTCATTGCAACACACATCAGTATTTATGTATTGTGGGCAAAGAAACTTCTGTCTTTGGCACAACATGGTGGCGTTCACATATTACACTATTACATCGAGTAGATGTTGGCTTATATATAGAAAAACTATTAATCCTTTCAAATATACATCTTAAAACATAAATAACACATAATTAAGTGAAATATAAAACCTGAATACAATGCAACTGTCTATCTAAATAATGTATTTCTAGGTGAGAAATAACACCAAAGTGGCAGGGACAAAGCAATAACAATGCTAAGAGTAGTTTGACTAGTTTTCTATATAATTCTTTGTGCCAATTTTTAAATAACAGTAAAGAGAACTTACTTCAAAATGAGCTCTTTCCATTGGTTATGACAAACTAGCTGAACTAAGTATTATTGGCTGAGAAATTGCAACTCAGTGGTAGAAAGTGGGTGTGGCATCTGTCACTACTACATAAAAATTTATTTCTCCTTTCTCTGAACATGTCTTATGGAACTTGAAATAAGAATGTGTAAACAGAGCAATTAATCTAGATTCTTTCTATATATGGAAGTTTAACATGAGTTAAGAACTGTTCATCTGAACATGCCCCATGAAACTGGAAATAAGAATGCATAGACAGAGCAATTAATCTAGATTCTTTCTAGGCCTTAAAGAAAAATTAATAAAATTTTACTTTATTCTCTCGTGATCTGCAAGGTCACAAAATGTTAAATTTGTTTCTTTGTAGTTTGAACAGTTCTTGACTCATGTTAACTTACCATATATAGAAAGAATCTAGATTAATTGCTCTGTCTATGCATTCTTATTTCCAGTTTCATGGGGCATGTTCAGATGAACAGTTCTTGACTCATGTTAACTTACCATATATAGAAAGAATCTAGATTAATTGCTCTGTCTATGCATTCTTATTTCCAGTTTCATGGGGCATGTTCAGATGAACAGTTCTTGACTCATGTTAATATTATCTAAGTTTTAATTTTTTTATTTCAAAAGGAACCTTAAAGATAAATTAATTATTTCAAAAGGAAATTTGACAAATTACCATTGTGACTGTCGTACCTTATTTAAAAGTGACAGTACTGTAGAAAGATATTCTGTCTATTGCGTTTTTATTTGACAAATTACCATTGTGACTGTCGTACCTTATTTAAAAGTGACAGTACTGTAGAAACATATTCTGTCTATTGCATTTGTATTTGACAAATTACCATTTACGAGAACCTATGTAACAGCTATTTATCAAATGTAGAATTATCAAACAGACTTGACTTGTTTGTGACAGAAAATAATCTCATAAGAACTCAGATATGGTTCATCTATACCTTCAGAAAACTCCCATAATTTTGTTGATCCATAATGGTTTTAAACATATGTCTATTGACTACAGTATACCCAAATTTCTATGAAAATGAAAGAGATGTTCTAAAATGAAATCTTGTTTACAAAAATGTAGTATTTAAATATCTTTTTGTAAAGTAATTAATGAAAGCTATCATTTTAGAAAGATTTTTGTGAATGTATCATTTCAAAATATTTCTTGTTCTGTTAAGCCTCTAAAGTTGCTCAATCTATGATGAAGAAGTGTCCAAAATGCCAAATGTATCATAATTAAATGCTCCAGTTATAGATTCAAATGACAATCAATTGAAATTTATAAGCAATATTTTCACATCTAATATAACTGTGACATCTGAGGTACACTGATCTTAAGTATGGCTGATTAACTATAATACAATTATTTGAAGTGAGCAAATTAGAAATTATTTCACTATGACACTAGTAAATTCAGAGCTTTTCTGGCACAGTCTTGATATTCATAAAATAAAACATTTCAACAATAGATCACTTTAGCATAGACTGACAACCCAAACAATGGTTTGTGTTTTGTTATGAAAAACTACTGACAATTGATTCTCTTGTACTGTTGTCTTTCTTCATACCATGCGAAAGCCTGAATATTGTGTATAAACAATCTGTTGTTACTAGATAAAATTACAGGGAAGAACATGTCTTGTACTTTGGTTTACAACTTTCTTCTACTATGGCTAAAATAACCTTTGTTCTGAGAGGTTTTAATGAGCAAGCTATAGGTGAAATAAAATATTTTTTTCTGAAGAAACAAAGACAACATATACCAAAAGTACAATAACTAACTGAGGAAAGACACCATCACAAATATACACAGTACTGAAACATTGTTTTTTTCAACTTAAAATATTTTTAGAGCATACATCCTATCTAAGATAAAACATCACAACTATGTATCTGGGAAGGTGGAGTGGGGTGGGGACACACACCATAGAACTGGAATATAAAAATTGGAGCTATGAGTGTTTTTTTTTATTACTATTTTATAAATGAAAAACAAACTTTGTTGGCTTATAACTGTTCAGTAGAATGACTGTTTCTTCCATTTCATGTGCAGTTTTTGAACTATCACCAAACGTGTGATGATAAACAAGACTGTATCTATTTGAATCAGGGAGTTTGAGAAAGTAATAAAATAGTTTTCATGATACTGTTATTAGTACAAATATCTACCAGATAAAAACATGTATACCAACTACCCCTGACTCACGATAAAACCAAAGAAACATGTACCTTTTATGTCTACATATATAATCACACCATGCATAATCTTTTAGCACAGTGAAAGCTAAATGATACTTAAAATGTCATTAATAAATTCACTTGTATTCTAGAAACAACAATGGACTTTTAAACCATCAAGGTCAACATTACAGGTTTCTGATCTATGTTTACAAGTCTATTGATTTTCAACAATGTCATAAGCTAATGCATAAAATTACTAAACACTCAATGATTACTCAAACAACAACAAAAACTATAAGACTTTGTTAGTTGGGTTAAAGTGAAAGTATAAGTACAATGATAATAAAACAGTCAGTTTAATAGCTAACTTATTAGGATTAATATGAACTGAATCAGATTGTTCTGCCCCTGGTTCCTATAGTACAACTTTCATTATCAATTCTGCTCAACAAGCCTAAATGAAGAGCAAAGAAAGCAAACAAATTATAATAAAATTACATAACAGATACAATCTTTCATAATTAGTTTACATTATATTAGTACACAAAAATAAAGCAAAAAATGAGGGGGAAGATAGTACAACACATTTTATATTTTTGTCAAGAGTGTAATTTCAATGAAAAAAAAAAATCAATATTTGCTTTACAGCATAACCACCTTGAGAGTGGAGATAAGTACAACCACCTAATATTCTAAAATTATTTAATTTTTGTAAACTGACATCAAGTTTGGGAAGCATTTATTTTGCACCGTGTTCTTTAAGCTACTTAAAGGAGCATTCTTTATCTACATAAAGGGATTCATAAAACTTTACTCAGAGCCCACTTCAGGATCCCATTCCCAATCATAAATGGTATAAAAAAAGTACCCAATGTCTTCTATAGTTTTCTTAATTTCTATAGAAATATCCTCACTCAAGTTAACATTTGCATTTGATAATTTTATATGATAAAGAATGAAATAATTAAGTGTTAATTAGTTTCTAAACAAGTAAAATGATCATACTTTCCCAAAAAGCAACAATTTTGATTTATAAGTTTTCCATATTTTAAGGATACTGCATACATGTTATTTTCTCGACTGAATGGGACCTGAGAATTTGTAATAAAATCCTGTAATAATACAATAGTCTTTAAAAGATTCAAAATATTTCCTGTGGGACACTTTGTTTATCTTATGGATGGATTTTACCCAAAAGTATTAGTCAGTGAACAACAATATGATAGTGGATTCTTGTAAGTAACATACATTTACAGATATGCTTCTATGAATAAGCTGTTTTTAATAACAACAAACCACCAATATATAAGAGTTTTTCATTGTAAGAGTACTCCACAACAACAATAATAATAATGTAATTGGTGTACAGTCAGAAATTAGAAAACACAAACCAACTGAATGTACAAACAGTTAAAACCTTTTCTCATAATGAGTTTGAGCACTTTTTGATGACCATGTTGAGACCTGAGCCAATAGGTGTATTTGGACAGTCATTCTCATGGTAGACGATGATGTGAAGATCGAATACCCTAAAAAATGACAGCAGGTCCAGATACCGCAGTGGCTTTCAAAACAGAAAAGAGCATGCTTTAAAACATAGACAACAAATAGCTCAGAATGTATGTTATCTTAAAGAAATGTTTTGATGCTATGTTATTTATCATCAAATGGCTGATGTAACAAGAACACTTGAAATTTTCTGCCAGAGTTCTTTTTTGCAGGACTTGGAGCGACGCAGACTCTGCAACAGCTCTGAAAACTGAACCATCCCTCCTGGGGTGAGCTGAAAAGCTGACCTTGCTTTTCGAATAATGTTGACAAATTCTTCATATTCAGCAGGTGTGATGTGGTACATCTTGAAGTGAGTGCATGCTATAAACCTATATACCAATATCAAATACATATTCAGGAACAAAACAATTTGGAATAAATCTCCATTACTTCAAACTATGTTACTAATAACTCAATACACAGAATACTGCAAGGTATAAAAATTTTCAATACATATCAGTAATTTTGTAATTTCAACAATGAACTTTAGCCTCAACTATTTTAAAAAAAAAGTTATAAAACTTAACACACAATAAAAATACTTTGGTAACATAACCAGAAATCTAAAACAATTATATTAAAGATGTTCAATTAAATCTTCGTGTACGGGTTAAATACACTATGCATACTATAACTCTGAATGTACTGTGTGTATCTTCATGAAATTTGGCAAGCTTTTTGTAAAAATTACCAGTCTGTTGTACACAAAGATTTCAGATATTTTAATAAATTATTTTTACACAATTTACAGAGCCTTTACTAAGTCGGTCTTAGTGAAGAGTGAATTTAATGTTAAGAATAAAAATAATTATTTTCACCTTACAGTTTTCTTATTTTATTTGCATAACCTTTAGAACCTCCTACATGAATATTAAATAATTTTTTGGTAAAACTTTAAATTTTATCTTTTATTTTCTGTACCCTAACACTAACTGTAGCAAAATCTTGAACCCCAAAATTGCAAAATACAAAATAAAATCACTAATGCCTTTTTCTTTTGTAGAAAGACTGCAGATTGTAACAAACAAATACAATTATTGATTGAAATATCCTCAGGTATCTAACCTTTTCACATCTGCTTCCTTTTAATTTAATTACTTAACAATGCCCTTTAGGCATATTTAAGTAGATGACAGGAAATTAACCACAGCTGGAGAACTTAGTCTAAACAACTGATCAGGTTATGATCACGAGTGATGCAGTTAGCTGATCCTGACCTCGTGAAATTTTAATTTTTTCTAACCTAATAAGTCTAATTTTTATATTTCAGTTAATTTTGTTGAAAAATATATAATAATAAATAAAAAAAATATACATTAAAAACAAAAAATTTTGAGCTTACATTAGAGTTGAAACCTATTTCAGAAACTTGTACTCAAGAGCATACTTTCTTAATACTAGTTTTCCATATTATGTTGGTTCTTCATAAAATCATCAAATATGCATTTTAGAACACAAAAAAATTATCATTTGCTAGAAAAGAATGTTCCATAAATACCATAGAGTTAAAATATTCTGTTAGCTAATTGAAGCAGAAAAACATGATGGCAAACAATAAAACTGAGACTAAATGTTTATTTAAGGGCAGCAAAATAAATAACAATAAAAGGAATATGGTAAAGACAAAGCTGCTCTTTCCATTAATTACAAACAATCCAATAAAAATTTCAGAGAATCACTGACATTTTTTTGAAAGACAGGGAGGGGCTTGACATTTTGTTATTATACACCTTAGTAAAGTAAGAAGATTGGAGATTCCAAGTTTGTATTCTGGCTTGTCAGTACCTACAATATGCATTTCTAATTAACTGGAAACTCAGAAAATGGGCAATTCAGAGCATAAACATGTCATGTAACAGAGAAATGAAGGTTGAGAATTTATTCAAAAACTTCTTTTTGAATTAAGAAATCAAATACCAAGGAAAAATAAAAATTTTAATCATAAACCACATTTTGATAACAAGGTTACTAACAGACATTGATAATAAAGTTATTTAATTCAATTTAGAATGTAACCGTAACAAGGTCATAACATGCTCACTTTGGACCTTTATTATGCATAAGGTTAAAACAACTTTAGTTCAAAACTTTTGTATATTTCACATATTGAAAAAATAGGTTACAAATAAATAAAAAGCTACACTGAGTATGAACTACTTAATGCAGCTTTAGGGTTTATCTCGTGT
Organism: Limulus polyphemus; assembly: GCF_000517525.1. Taxonomy (NCBI): domain Eukaryota; kingdom Metazoa; phylum Arthropoda; class Merostomata; order Xiphosura; family Limulidae; genus Limulus; species Limulus polyphemus. Next base: position 681,419 of record NW_013665830.1, on the reverse strand, counting down.
GTACTCGATATTTGTTTCAGTGCTAAAGGGTACAAGGATTACACTTAAATAATTTTAGATTAGTTATATACACCTGAGAAAGGGCTATGTGTGTTGTCAACCTTGTTCATGAACCAAGTGCAGTACTTTTTGAAACCTGTGCACAGAAACCACCCTTTCTTTAACCCTCCATTTATGGGCTCGGTCATTTGGAGCAATCCTGCAGCCACCATGTAATCATGAAACTGAACATATTATTACTTCTAATGTATCAAGTGTATCTTCATGAAATTTGGAAAGCTTTTAGTAAACATTACAAGTCTCTTGTGGAAAAAAAAATTAATTTTTAAATTATCTTTACTAAAAATTTGTTTGTGAATTTATGAAGACATTACTGAGTCAGTTCAAGTGCAAGAGGATTTCCAATATTAAAAATAAAATTACTTTTTCATCTTACAGTTTAAATTTCAATTGCATAACCTCTAGAACCTTCTATATGAATATCAAAAGTTTTTTTTCAAGTAAAACTTTACACTTGATTTGTATTTTCTCTACCCTAACACTAAGTGTAGTGAAATCCACAATGTAGGGTAAAATGAAAAGTTTAAAAATACAAAATATATTTAAGCTACACATTTTATTTCTAGAAAGACTGCACATTCTAACAGACTAATTATTCTTACAGCTAAACTAATACTTTTCAAAATTCCTGCTCACTTATTTTGTTGCTCTACCATTCTTTAGGCACTCTCATATCAGAGAATGGCAAAAGCTATTATCACAGTGGGACAGCTTAGTATAAACAAACAATCAAGTAACCATCAAATTACACAATCACACAAGTGTTGTGTGTAAACTATCACGAGTACCTTGTTTATTTAACTTCTCTTATCTACCCAAACCAGTTCTTTAGTTTTTGCATTTTAGTAACTTTTAAAAAATATACATACATTAAAAACAAGAAATTTAGTATTTACTTTTGGGGGTGTTATTTCTTTTTGTTCTCAGGCCCCCAACAAAACTTTTCTTTTAATGATGTTAGAAGCACATAATATAATTATTTATTTCAAATATGCAGTTAAGAACATAAAATATTAACATATACAAAAAATATAAAACTAATGTACCTGGCTTTCTAACTAACCTGTAAGTGGGTTAAAATAATTCTGTTAGCTATTCAAGGCAATCCTGAAGATAGTAGCAATAAAACTGCAGGCTGAATAATTTGAAAACTGTCATCAGAATGAGCTAGCCATATAGGAAATTCAGTAAACTGAAACCTGCTCTTCCAGCTGGTTATAAGTAATCAAACAGCAAATGTCAGAGAATTATTGTCATTTTTTGAAAGGCTAGATGTGGTAGCATGGGTGGCATGCAAGTTTGACTTTTTTTTTGTATATATCTCAGTAAACCATGAATGAAGACTATAAGTTTACTTTACAATTTAGAAATACCTAGAATATAAATGCATAACTTATGCCAAACTCAGGTCATGGAGGAGTATAAAGAAAATCTAAAATGGGTAATTCAGAGCAAAGAAATTTCACGTGATACAGAGGAGTGACGATTGAGAATTTTTAAATATTTCCTTTTGAAATTAAGATATTAACATTTATGTAATATCAAAATTTGAATTATCAACTATATTTTGATGTCATGTTTATATACATATATTCATAATAAAGTCCAGTTAAATTTTGAAGGTATTTCTGGAAAAGGGCATGACATTTGCACTTTGACCCTACCCAGTGTGAGACGGTTAATCCACTATTCACATTCTAACATTCTAGAAAAAATTATGATTTTTCAGAATACAATCAATTCTTTGTACAGAAATATTCATTCTTTATCATTTCTGTTCTGGGAAAAGTATCTTTCTAATGAAATTTCTGACAACTTGTAAAGAACAATTAGAAATACACTCACATCTGTTGACATTTCTGAATAAGGGGTGTGAGGAGATGGGATCTTAGGCCTTGAGCCATAGGGGATGAACTTGACAGAGAGAGATAGTGAGCTGCATCCAAAACCAAGTCATGAAGAACAAAAGGGCTGGCAACACTATTAACCGTGCAGATACAGAAATCATGAAGATATGATGTCCCTGAAAAGAGAAGGGTATAAAGTGATATCTTAAATTTATGACATGTTATGATCACCAATTAGAAACAGAAATAAAACGAAAACTGTTTGTGTCACTCTTTTAAAGTAAATAGTTTTGCTGTTCATTTGACAAATATTTTTTTTATTTTACTATCAAATATTCTTATTATCAACTGCTACAAAATAATCAAAATTTCAAGAATAGTTAATAAAAAACAGAATTAAAAAAATCTGTCTTGATTTAAGAACTTTTGTAATATGGCATTCTTTGTAATTTTCTTTGACCCACACACTTTTACAACTAATGAAAAATATATATCACCATGGGAGCAGAAACAAAGAATTTCATGTACTTCTCACTAAGTTTGGTATAAATATCTCTACAAAGAATTAAATATATCGATAGAATATGGACATAGTAATAAATAAAAATTTTCACTGACCCAATTTTTTAGCAACTCCAAGAAGCCATTTCACATCTTCACCATATGGAGGGGTGCGTGCATATTTAGCCTGTGGCCTGTCATCGTGTACTCTACGGGCTAAGGTCTCCATAGCTAACATTCCAACACGATATGCTGCTAACAGGTAGTTCAACTGTCGCTGATTTAGCTGAGATATTGGGTTGTGAACCTGGGATAAAAACAATTTTAAACTTTATTTTCTATCTAACATCTAAGATTAGAAATAAATAAGTTATAATCTGAATAACAAAAAAGTATAGTTTTTAAATTTTATGTGCAATCAGGTTAAATGCTCTAACTTGAGAAATTTTATGTATTGTATTATCGTCGAAATTCTATAATAAACAGATATTTGTATGCGCAAAGAACTTTCGTGGTACTTTTACAAAAGAATAACTATTATGAATTTTGTTCATTTCTGAGAACCATGCCTAAACTAAAAATTTAATTATTTTTTCATTTTACCTTTCAAAGGGATTAGATTTCAGATGAACAATAAGCAAAATATTTCATTATCTAATGTATTTTTAACATTCCCTTTAAAGTTAATAACATAATTATAAACTTCTTACCAATATAGTAAAAACCTAAACTTAACAGGAGTTAGAAATGTAAGAACAATTGAAACACAATGTCATAATTTAGTGACTTGATTACAAAAAAACAAATGCTTCTTAGCACAAAAACCAGCAATATAATACAGTTGTACTGTATTTTGACTTTTGTACAATTTTTTGAAGTTTCATCAAAGATCTGTCTTACAACTATCAGATTCAAGTTAGCACATGAAGAAGGCTGGCTTGAATAATATCAAAACAATTAAATATATACACCACTTTTCTAAAACATATAAGTACATATATAAAAGAAACCTGCATAGTATTCATAACACTGTATAGTTGTTTTTGATCAAAACATTTTAAGCTGTTTATGCAAAACAGTATACACATTTACATAACTATCTACCCCCAATCTCCTGCTAATATTACATAAAATATCATATATTGAACTACACTATTACATACAGCAGAACTTCCACTACAAAATGTTACATTATTCTGAAAATTAAAGATAATTATACTCATACTAACAAATCTAATTTTGTGTTACATACTATGATATATTTTTCATGTAAATGCCCAATATAACCTACCATATTAAAAAAGTTATTTTATAACTTACTTGAGGCTGCTGAGGTGGAGGGACAGAAGGTGGAGGACTTGGACTAACTGGCAAGACTGGCCGTGGTTGGGTCATTGCTGCCTGTGTCACTGGCACACCTAACAGCTGTCCAGTATAGAGTCCTGGAGTAGTGTGTCGTACATGAACTGCACCTGCTACTGTTGATGTGTAGGTTGTAGGATAGTAAGAAGCACTTGCCAGTGCTGGATAAGCATAAGTAGGGGGAGGTGGAAGATATGCAGGGTGAAGGGGTACAGGGCCATGAGGAAATGGACTAGGGACACCTTGAATATAGCCATAAGGAGGTGCAGGGTATGGAAGGGAATAAGATACAGGCTGACAACTAAGTTGTGGAAAGACCTGAACTGTGGGAGTTGTGGTAACCATTCCTTCAACCTGGCAAGTAGTCAACATGGCTAATGTCTCTGCAGCTGAAGACACAGGGGTTCCAGACTGCTCTGTATTCGAATGTCCAAAAGTCATGTCAGCAGAAAAACCATGAGATTCTGAGATGTGATCTTGCTGGCCTTGTAGCGTTTCTTCATAGAGTTCATACCTAGTGCAGAGAAACATATTTTTAAAGTTAATACTGAGTTCATTAATTAGCAAACATATAAAATCATTCAAACTACACTGTTCTATAAGCAGAATACTACTATCATCTACATGGTATATTTTTATGTCTGAAAACATTCTTTATAAACTTATATCATAAACTGTAATCATGAAAGAAAAAAAATATATACATTACATATCAAATCCCATTGGCCAGAACTTGTTTTGCAGACAAAATAATTCACTACACAACTGTCTTTCAGTATTTAATAAATGTATTTTGACGAGTAGCAAAACAATATTTTCCAATGATTTATCAATAAATGACAGTGGTCTCAGACTTACCACCTGTGAGCTACATCAAATAAAACCTCAGGATACACTCCTCCTCCCTTTGCTGCAGACTCCACTGCCAGACATGCACGCTCCAGCATCTCGACACACTGTTCTTTACATTGTATGAGAGCACGCTGAATTTCGTTAGGGTTAAGTGCATGTGCATGAGGAAGGCAGGATAGAGCTAGCTCAGCTGCAGCTCTAACCATTGCTGGATCTCTGACTCTTGATGCCCTGTCTGCAAGGGAGGCTACTTCAGGAGGTGTTAGATGACCTTCCCAAGAGTCAATAAGAATGTCCTTGATGGCTAAGCTACCTATCTCCATAGCCTGACCTATTGTGATGAGGGTGAAAATAAAAATAACAATATGAAATTAATCACTAGTATCTTCTTAAATTGTGATGAATTTTCTATAATGGAATTTAAACAGTGTTGTACAAGTCCGGATCCAAAATGCACGAAACCTCTAACAAAATGCAGGTAATCACTTTTATAACAGCTGAACATATTTCAGGATATCTTGTGGTATAAGACGTTTCAAAAGCTACAATCTTACACAGCATATTGAGTAAGCATATTTCAACATGCTGAAAATGTGACTAACTGAAATTCTTTCAGATGTCTTTTAAGAACACATCAGCAACTCTGCAGTTTCAAATATTGAAAAGTCAAGACACATGTATATTCAGAGGCTCAAAAACATATCTTTCATAAGACCTTGAAGTTAATGAAATTGAATACAAAATGGTAATAATGTGCATGTACATCCAGATACCAGAAACATTTTACATACAGAAAGCTTTAAAAAAAATGTAGGCAGAATACATTCTGCTTCAATACAAGGTTTTCAGGTGACACTAATACAAACTCAATATCTATTTTAAAGCTAGGCTACATGGGTTATTCTTAGTCAACTGTATTTGTTAAATAAATCATGATTTTCAGACTAAGACTGCTGTATTAAAGAAACTCAAAGGAACTACAAAAATAAATAAATGAAAATTCCAAGTAAATTTTGCTATCAATCCTTATAGCTTAATATTTTTTGTACATGTATGCCATGCAACAATGTGAAATTTGATGACTGATTGTATTTCTTATACATGTAACAAAATAAAGACACTAAAAGAACTTTATGTTCATCTGGTATACATTTTACTGTCAATTACTTTTGATGAAATATTCTGAAAAAAAAAAAAAAATCTGGTTGCAAATACTTTATTCCAGCTTAACAAGAGGATTAACTTAAATTTTCCTCAAAAATTGTTCATGCTTGTCTATGTAAAAGACAGACAATCAAATCAATGCAAAATATTTATGATTGTGGCTTTTTTCTTAGTTTAGAGGAGTATAGTTGTAAAACTATACAAACCCAAATAACTGATCTGATTATCTTCTAAAAAACCTTGACTGTTTTGCAGTCAGCCACATACGGAATTCTCTTGAATATTAAAAGACATGATTATTACCAATACCCTTAAGCCAAATTACTAGCAACACCTAAATTCTCAGGTAATGGATATACTTACCGAATATCAAGAAGAATACGTAGAAAGTCTGATGAGTTTAAAAACTTAACTTTAACTTGAATAAACCAGTAAGGAAGTAACTCTTCTTTTCAAAATATGAAAACTGATTAGCTACACAGAAAAAGTAAAACGGTAAATTAACAATACACACCAGTAATCCATGACACATGTGAAGAGTAGGTCCGGGACAGCCAGTTAGGAGAAACAGCATTATGTAGTTTAAGAGCATACAGCCCAATTTGGAAAGCACATATGTGGAGAGCACGGTGTGGGCCTCTATGGTTCTGACCTGCAGATGGTTGTGTAAACAGCACAGCTGTACTACTGTTTCCTCCTGCTTTAGTAAGTACAGTCTTGGCCAGTTCAAACATGAAATGAGCAGAGGCTTCACTTGGTTGGTTTGGAACATTAGGATATGCTCTTTTACCTTTGAATCTGCAATATAACGTTAACTTAATTAACTCTCTCGCTATGGGCTCAGTTGAATCGGCTGAGTACATGACCCCAAGTTGACCTTTATTATTTCCATACTATAACTTCTAACATGTGTTGTGTATCTTCAAGAAATCTCGCAAGCTTTCAGTAATGTTTAAGTCATTAGTAAACAAAAAATGAAAATATTTAATGAAGTATTTTCACTTGCATAATTTCTCCATGAAAATGTGGAGACAGTGTTGACTGCTCCAAGTGAAAAGTGATTTTCATGTTAAGATTAAAAATATTTCTCTTTATATGAAAAATCTCAAATTTCACATGCATAATATCTAAAACTTTTATTTCAGTCAAATTTATATTCTAACTACCCTAACTAAGTGCAAGGTTGGTCAATCTGACCGACCTCATACTCATCAAAATGAAATTCAAAATAAATCTAAATTACATTTTCTGGAATGACTTCAAATTGTAACATGAAACTACATTTGTTTACCCTAAATAGTTAAACTCATAACAGTATACATCTGTTTATACTTAAATATTATTGTTTTATTGCTCTTTGAACCAAGTCTAACTAATATTCGTGCCATTTAAAATGTAAATCACTTTGCGAACATGTAGCTCATGTTACCCTATAAAATTATGTAACACACTGATTATTCTCAAGCATAATTCATGAAATTTTTTTATTATTATTATTTTTTATTTTACCTAATGTAACCTTATATCACAAAAGTTTCTATTTTTTACATTATATTTACTTTTATAATAATAAATAAAGAATATATACGAAAACAAGAAATAAAGCTTACCTGGGTCTTCGGTTTCTTTTTGTTGTTGACTGTCGATGACACTTAACCCTACTTTTCTATACTAATGGTATTATTGCACTAAATGATTTTTTTATTTAATTGAATAATGCATCAAAAAACATATAACAACAACATGCAAAAAGCAGACAATATCCCATAACTACCATAAAGGCTATTAAATATTCATTTAAGCTCGTCGATGTGTTTCCTGTGGGAATAAAGTTTGAACTGGAAGCGAAATAGATAAATCTCTGTACAGAAAACAACATAGAATAATATGTCACTTAATAGATTAAAACCTTGGCTTTCAATTGGTTTGAAATAATATAGAATTAACTCCTTTCTTACTGTGACTATTTTCTATACACACATCACAAGATTTTACTTAGTTACATTTAAAATTTAATTAAGCTATTATATGATCAATGTTTGTCAATAAAATCAGCATTAAAATTTATCTTAAAGCTCAAAGTTTTAAAAATGCAATAGACAGAATATCTTTCTACAGTACTGTCACTTTTAAATAAGGTACAACAGTCACAATGGTAATTTGTCAAATACAAATGCAATAGACAGAATATCTTTCTACAGTACTGTCACTTTTAAATAAGGTACAACAGTCACAATGGTAATTTGTCAAATACAAATGCAATAGACAGAATATCTTTCTACAGTACTGTCACTTTTAAATAAGGTACAACAGTCACAATGGTAATTTGTCAAATACAAATGCAATAGACAGAATATCTTTCTACAGTACT
>NW_013665830.1:631429-672608 GCF_000517525.1 Limulus polyphemus | reverse complement strand
GTTGTGAGTCGAGCACCTTATCCACCTGGCCATGCCGGGCACAAGGATTTAGTAAAAAAAAAAAAACGTTTGAAATGCATTTAGAAGGTTTTAGGGATTACACAAAGCAAATTTGAGATTTTTTAGATGACGAAAAGTATTTTTAATTTTGACATGAAAACCACTTTGCAATCAGACTAGTTTAAAAAAGAATCGATATTTTCACAGACAAATTTAAGTAAAAATACTTGATTAAAAAAATCAGATTTTTTGTGTGCAAAAGGCTTCTAATGTTTACTACAAGTCTACAAAATTTTGTAATGAAACACTTAAAATATTAAAAGTTATTAGTATGTAAACTATAACAAGGTTATGGTTATAAGGTCAGTCTCAGGGACCGAGCCCATGTCGAAAGAGTTAAAAGGTATGTACATTTTTCCTATGTCTTAATTTTAAACATTTCATGGTAATGTACTATAGATTATATAGTATAAGTTGAGGATAATAGCTACAGTTAGTAATATCATAGAGAAAGTGAAAAAAAAATATTTAACTCCAATTAAAAAGAACTTTTGATATTCACTTTGGAGGTTCTAGGGGTTATCCAAATGAAATTTGAAACCTATAAGTTCAAAAAAGTATGTTTATATATTCATGTTGTTTTGTTGGTTATAAGAGAGCCTACTTGGGTACACTCCCATAAACTTAGTGTTAAACATCAGAGAATACCACTGGCAATTCCTGAAAGAGGGGATGTGACAAATGGGCATGGTAAGATGGGTCTGATTTTCTATCTTTTGGCTCTATAACTATATAGGATTGAAGGATATAAAACTATGTTTTGCCTGAGCAATGACAACATTATAATGAGTAATTTATGTACTTATTACAGTGGCGGTAAATAAATTAAAGAAGAGGGGGATACCTACAGAGAAAATGTCACAATTCATGTACTAGGGGAAATTCAAGATTTTTTTAAATATTGCCTTATAAAATTAAGAACTTAAAACTTGTATACTATTAAAACTTGGATTATTAGTTATGTTTTTATGCCAAATATATTCATATACCATGATAAGAAAGTAGTTTAATTAAATTTTGAATGTAACTCACTAAAACCCTGTGACATACATAGAAAAAGATGCCCATAGCAAAGATTAAAATAACGTACAAATCTAAAATATATACTGTCTTATGAGTTTTTCAGAAGTGCAAGCATTCCTACTGATATATTACTGGGAAAATTGAGATGTAATCAGGAAACATTTGCTGTTAAACAATATGGAAAAAAAGCATAATTGTCTGAGAAGTTTCAATAGTTATCAGATACTCAGTTTAAAATAAAATTTCCTTTTCAAGATGTAACATCAGTGCCAATATATTTTTCCAAGTATGTGTTAATGAAAATGATTTAGTTCATTTATTAATGAACACATTATAAGGTTTAGTAAAAGCATCCAATGTTAGGATATCTTTATATGAGATTTACCAGTTAGAGTTTTAGAACACAACATTTAAAATATTTGTTTTTACAAATACACTTCGTGTAAGTGCAAACTTTTCTTTTTAGTAGTTAGTAGCAGTCAAAACAGTTTCAAGACTAAATTAATATGTGTCTCATGTTACAGCTATATAACTTTGTCTCATTAGCAACACAAAAAGTCTTCTAATCCAAAAAATAAGTGTCTTGAAAACCATATAAAAAACAAAATTACCTTGTTGGTTTCACAGTAGTTGTTATATGTCGATTTAAACTGTCTCCAGCAGGAAAAGCTCCTCCAAAACGGCTAACTTGAGATGGGCTATATTGGTATGAAGCACGATATAAATAGCACATTCAGTATCCATGTCTAGTTGATAATAACATTTACAAATTTTAATGTTCATAGATATTGTTAGTTTTACAACATAGCACTGGTACTTCCATCAAAACTTACAAGCTATTTCAACCTCATAAAGTCTTCACCATATTTCAGAACCAGTTTTTCTTTAGTAAGTTAAATTGGTCAGTGTGTCACCTCTTTGTATGTTGTGTATCAAATTAATTTCATGTTTTTAAACCGGATAATATGAAATATTTATATCTGTGACTTCACAGTTGAAAGATACATTACAGAAGGGTTGGAAGTAGAAAAACCAGTTTTATTCTCCACAATTCATTGAAATACTAAAGTACACTTACTTAACACTTCATCCTCTTAAACACTAGCTTTGTTTTAATGTACATTTTGTGAAGTTTAAATTTCCTATCATATGAGAAGCCCCCAGTAACCATAAAGTCTGATGAGAAACATTCTTTGTACCATGTTGGAAAGTCCTTATCACACGATGAAGCAAGATTCCATAAACACATTTTTTGTAATATAATGAGAAATTATTTTTTTATTTGGGTTAATAGAAAGTTTTTTTTTTCCATTTTCATTCAGTGATTATTCAGCTAATATTAAATATTAATCATGAGGTTGCTTGCACTATTTAAATAATTAAAATTTGGAACACCGTAAATATCTTATTTCATCCTCAAATCAATAATTTTCCTTGGCTAAATAGCTCAGATACCAATTTAAAAGATGTCCTGAATTTTTTTGAATAACTATTTATCTCTTGATATGTAGGAAAAACGTTTCCTATTGTTCAAACCCTTGCTTTAACTATAGATGATTATATTTCATAAGTATTAACATAAAATAGACCATTCTAGAAGTCTTGAGAATGGTGCAGTTATTAACAACACTTATGTGCTACTATTTAAAAAAATAAACTAATGAGCTCAATTACACTATTTAATGAGAGAAAAAACAAATGTCAAGCAACAAAAACAGAAGAACAGTGCTTCATCTGACCTTTCAGAATCCCTGTTTTTGTTCCGAGTTCCTTTATCACCAGAAGAACTGGAAACAAAAGAATTGCTACTTTCCCCACTACTGCCACTGTCACTTCCAGGCCCTCCAGTTTTTATCCAGGTACTTCTTCTCACAACTGTTGGTGAATTGTCACTAGAAGTAGTTTCAGGAGCACTACTATCTATACTGGCCATTCCTTTGGAAGTAAGCAACAATAATATTATCAATCAGTCATTTCCACTTAACTTCTTATATTAGCAATGATGTAATGAACTAAAAGATAATAATTTACTGCATGTAAAAATTTCAATTTTTCCACTTAAAATTCAAATATGCTATAAAACAAAATAACAAAAGTAGTGTTAAAAATTTAAAAAAAAAGTTGTGAATATACACAAGTAAAGGTGATGATTGTGAAGAAAGTAAAAGCAACATAATCAAACCAGGTATTGCATTCCCAAAGGGATGCAATGATTTTGAAGAAAGAATTATCACATATTTGCCATTTGATGTGGTATAGCAGGAACTTTGACGTGCTAACGTTTCTTTCAGCTAGTTTTAGTTAAAATCATGAGCTTTCACTGTTAGTACTTTTCATTTCCCATGTTATATGATTTCTAAGAAAAATCTTTACAGCACCTAGAAATTACATTTGCTATAATGTGATTGTTTCTAAACTTTTATTTCAGTCAAACATCAATCATTTTCAATTTAATGATATAAAATCATAATAAGCCTAAACATATAGTTCCAGTTTATATTAGAATTTATAATAAGCATGATGAAAAGATATGATAACTCATTTTTTAGAAAAGAAAAAGACCCATCTATACATTTTTGTAATCAACAATTATCAATAAGTTTTGAGAAATTTTATATAAATATACAGTAAGAATGGTTGACTCAAATATAATGTTTGTAAATCTGTAGTATACTTTATATGCTATAAACCTGGTTAGCAAGTTACATAGTCTAAACAAACATGAAATTAATTATAAGTTAATGTTATTATAGTCCTTTAGGAAACATTTCCAAATATGGAAAGAGGTGGGTGGGGTGCCACTGTGTTTGATTTGTTACATGAGCAATATCTTAGCAAATTGAAAAGATAAGAGGCTTTTATTTTATATTCTAGCTTGTAAATATCTGTAATTTCAGTTTCTAATTTGTACAGAACTATAGAATTATTATTTTCACTTCACAAGCATCTAACTTGAACCATTGCTGCATTCAACATACCACGTGACACACAAAAATGATGTTTATCTGTGTTTTTTTAATATTTGCTTTTCAATTAAGAAATTGAGTAATATATAGTACTAAAATTTGAATTATAATCTACAGTTTGATACCAAAGTTATTGACATAAATTCATGAAATAGTAGTTCAATAAAATGTTGAACATAGCCTTTCACCCGTGACCTGTCTTGAAACGGTTAATACAGTGAAAGAAAATAAGGTTTTCATTAAGTATGATTCTATAGCACATATAATTATATACACTTACTTCTATATATGACATGAATAACCAATCAGAAGCTAAGAATGTCCCCCTAGTGGCTTTCTCAGCCATTTTAATGGGCTTGGGACCATTTCTTTCTTTTGAACCAATATTTCAACAAAGTAGAGTGTGTCTTTAGTCTGTTCGAAATTTCATATTTTTTTAGACTAAAATACATCTTAGTTACTAAGCTTAATAAATGATAGTGGAATTCTATGGTTTGATGTAGTAATTTATGATTTTTTAGTTATTCAAATGTATATATAAAACCTAAAAAAAATATTTTGTTTCATATCTTCCACGTGCAAACTTTTTAAAGACTTAGCAACCTACGTCAAGCACCAACCGAGTACAAAGATCATACCTAGAAGAGATAATTGTTTGTTTTACTTCTTTAGTTACTGAAATGTTACTGTATTTTACAAAATACTATTCCATGAAAACACAGTCAAGACAAGTTACTTTCTACAGACCAAAGGTAACATGAGTGCACGTGAGCCACATCATTGTAACTTCTGTATTGTTAGCCAGGCATGGCTGAAAGGTCAATATAATAAAAATAATAAATATATATAAATTTATAATGTTAGGAAATTTAAGCTATTTAGTCTAAACATTTATGTTTTCTTGTTATAATTTGTGTTCATTCTAGAATGAAATAGGCATAATCTATATTTATTTCATAAATTTTTATGGTGGTTGCAAGATCAGTCAAATATACCAAACCTGTACACAGATTAATTACTGAAAATAACAGATAAAATATAAAGGAACCTCGTAACCATTTTGTGCTTGTTATAGTTTTCATGCTATAACTTTTAAATTAGTAAGCAAATGTTAGCAAAATTTGGCAGATTATCAGTAAACATTACAATGCTTTCATAAGCAAAATATCAAATTAATTTTATTAAGTCTTTTCACATGTTGCCTATCTGTCATGCAAAGTAATATTTATTTTAAGATTAAAAATACTTTTATCCATCAGAAAACTTCTAAATTTCACATGCAAAATCTTTAATAATGTCCAAATAGTTATCAAACTTTTCTTAAGAAAAAGGTCCCAGGGACCAAACCCGTGCTTAAAGAGTTAATTTCAGCTTGTTTTATATCAAAGAATATCAAATTTATTTATACTTTGGAAACAGTGATTATGAAAGAAACTGGTTAAATCAGTTATAAATGATAATTAAAATTGTTCTCATACAACAACAACAAAAAAGTGTGAGACTTGGAATTTTCTTTTGAAAAAGTGAATGAAAGATTACACATTTAAACTGCTACTTTCTTAAACACTTATTTTCTGAATATCATCTCAAAATGGAATAAAAAAATGTGCTGGTATAAAAATAAATACTTCAATAAAATTCATGTTTAAACTACTTGAAAGACACTACTAAATAAACAATATAAGCAGTGAATTCTTTGTGACTGATGAATCCACAACATGCAAACAAGTACACGTAAATAATACAAATATACATAAAATGTAACGGGCGCACGTGAAAGAAATAATTATAAAGGCAGTTTTAGTTGCAGTATTATTGAAAATACATTACAGCAAATGTAGTTAAGAAGTTTGTTCATAAATAACCTACAAAGTATAAAGTGTTAATTTGCACATTTTTACTTTAATCAGCTGTGCTTGACTCAGTGTATCAACATTCTCTGTTTTTTAGTATTTTAATATGTTACAAATGATTTTTTGATACAAATGTACCAATTTATTGATTATATCACATCTTGAATTTTCTGGTAATGTCATGCAACCATTTTAATACACCTTGTATCAGTATTTTTTTTGTGTGTTTGAAAATAATTAAAAAAAAGGAAAATTTACCAAATATATTTTCTTTTCTTGCTAATATTTCTTTCAGTTTCTAAGTGCTTAAAGCAGGATATTCCACAGCTATTGTTTGTTCTGAATTTCATGTAAAGCTATACAAAGGTTATCTGTGCATAGCAATGTGTTACTGAGACACCCTGCACAGCCATCAGATTCGTTCAGAACTCTACATACCTAACCTATTATTGTGAGTAGTCTAGGCACGTCACTTTACCATAATTACTTTAAATCCACAGCACTTCCATTACATTTTAAAAACTTTGTGCATTCAAATACAAAATACCACAACCAATGAAATGTTTCACACACTAAGCACGAGTTTCCCCCAAGTTTTATTTAAAAATATGGTTGCAGCATGATGAAATGTGGAAGTACAAGAATGCTTAAAAAATGTACAAACAACAGGAGATTACATAAGTACAGCAGATAGATAAGTGCACACTTAACAAAGACAGTTCTGCCAAGATACTGACCAAGTTGTTTCTTTTCTATGCCTTTTTTTTCAACCATGTTTGTATATAAAAGTATTTAACTTGATCTTAAAATTTAAAGTGAAAACTTACCAGCAGAATGTTTTTTACTAGTGTGGAAATTGGTACAACGAAATTTTGCCTCCCATGCCTTATAATCTTCTTCCCAGCCTGGGCTAGAAGCTCCTTCACTATCACCACGTTCACTAGTTCGGTATTTGAAAATATACACGTTTAAAAATATTGTTATATTTCCACATATCAAATCTATCAGTTTCTGACAATTAAAAGATTAAGTCTGGTTTCTACTACTTATGTAATATCTAAGATATGGCCCTTCAACAAATCAAATATTAAGCTTTCAGTAGCTATTACGTCATTTTAAAAGTCTTACCTTAAATACCAGGTTATATAAAATTGTGATTCTTAAAGCCATATCATAAAAATGTAATATAACTTTAACTATAAAAGAATGATCTTTTTTTTTATTCATTACCTCTTTAAAAATTTATTCACTATAATGAGCCTTATCACACTCCCTTTTTTTAAAGGGATAAGAATAAGTAATTTAAAAAAAAATACCGATTTCTGTGACGATGGGATTCCTTTGCACGAGCTCCACTAGTTTTAACATGGCTTTTTGGTAAGCCCAAATGACTAGTAGCCTTTCTTCGAGAAACAATATCTTCTGCTGATACAACATTTCCAGTTTCATCTTGCACTTGTTCATCATCAATTCTTTCACCAAAGAGCACTGCAGTTTTATTATTTTCTCCTTCTCCATTTTCCAAAGACTGAGATCCTTGAAGTACTGTAGTGCTGTCTGTACATGATGGTGGTGTGTAATAAGTACTTTGTACTTGATTTTTATGGCTTTGGGAATCTTCCTTGTCTAGAAGCTTGTTCATAATCTAACACAAAATGACATTTGAAATTTAAAAAATAATCTACAATTTTGCATAAGTTTTTCCATATTTGGAATTCCAACACATAAAATCAGCCTTTACTAACTCACCTATTGAACTGAAACTAATTATGTGCCAAAAAACAAAAATAAGCTAGATTACGAATTATAGATTTAGTAGTCTATTTAAAATAATACTTAGTTTGCTATGAATTTTGCACAAAGCTACATGAAGGCTATCTGTGCTAGCCATCCATAATTTAGCGACAGATTAGAGGGAAGGCAGCTAGTCATCACTACACACTGCCAACTATTGGGCTACTCTTTTACCAATGAATAGTGGTATTGACCGTCACATTATAGCTCCCCCATGACTTAAAGGGCGAACATGTTTGGTTGGATGAGGATTTGAACCCGCGACCTGCAGATTGCAAGTGGAGTACCCTAACCACCTGGCCATGCCAGGCCTAATGCTTAGTTATACTTACATTAAAAAATGGGTATACAGAAATCATACACTACATTAGTATATCCTTTTAAGATGGAAATAAACAGTCTTATCCTTTAAACCAAATTAAACAAAGTTGCAATAGTAAAATGTTATTTGAATGGTGAGCATACTGTAAATTTATATTCTAGATAAAATTATAATTAACAAAGCTTTTACATATAAGTTGCAAATTTAATACTTAGCAAACTTTTTATGAAATTGAATTCTGTTTTCCATTAAAGTCAAAATCATAACACATCATGCTGTGAACATTCAGCTTTTCTGCAATAGTTTCCCTACCATGTTAGATGTCCTACAGTAGATTGACATTTTCTGCAGCTTAATTACGGTTAAAGAACATCAAAGTTAGGTTTTGAAATGTTTCTTTCACCTTAATAAAATGTCCACCTCAAACAGTTAACATATGCTTTTTATTTTACATTATTATGCTATGTTCTGGATGAAGATCAAAGAAGTTTTTGCCCATTCCTTTTCCTTCACAGAGTATTTAGTAGGTAAGGTAGGCTTTAAATCTTCCTTCAACCTTGTTTCAGATGTGTTCACAGAAAACTGTAACAAAATTAATTGGTCAGTATTTTCTACAGACCTCAACTGCATTGAAAATATGTGCAACCAATTTCAGAGAAACGTTTACTTTTACTTCATCTGCCACATGCATTAGATCAGATGAGAAAATACCTTGATGACTGAAGAAATTTCTAATTTGTTAGCCAACTGCAATAATATTACTCACTATTCATAACATTCTTAAGAACACTAATTCTTAATATTCCTGAACCACATTGTTATCACAGAAACTCACCAATTAGGAGTTAGTTAGGACATGCCAGTATATCAGTTATTACAACTGTTATATTACCTTCGAAAGTTTTTGTTGATCATCTTTATAATGAACAAGTAGGGTAAGGGCCAGTTCTCCCCTTTGTCGACGTGTACCTTCACATAGGATTGGATGGTCAGCTTCAGACACATTGGCTTTTAATCCTACAATGGGAAACATCCACAATGATAGAAAGTAAATAATTAACAATTATCCATAATTCAAACAGAGTATTATTTTTTAAAGTATAAGATAACTGATAAGAAATTATGCTAAGTGCCACACCTAAATGTATAGATAGAATGGCACTATGTTTAGTCTAAGAAAAATATGCAACTAAACTTTTACGCTATTAAGGCTTACATCATTAGCAGTCCCTCTGTACTCTGTGTTCATATTGTTAAGCAGCTGTTAGCAGGTACTAACACAGCATTTAAACAGCACATAATTGTTATTATAGTTCATATACTTATCAAGACAAGAAATTCAAGGACTTTTCCAAACTTTTTAAGTACCACTGACCAGAATTCAAGGACCTAAGACTAGATATGTACCAATACTGAATCCAATACAAAATTATGAAGGACCAATAATGACACCATGATGAATACTGATATAGTGGACATTAAATTGGACAAACATAAGATAAAATCAGGCACATAATGTAAAACATATTCCTCATTCAATGCTTATACATCCTTTGCCATTTGTTCCTTACTTTTCAAACTCTGAGTAATATTAAAAACAGGCATAACAATACCTATTTATAGATGTGGAGTTATCACGGTCAGTCAAATTTACAGCTTCGTAATTTACAAAATAACAAAGAAATGGATTAATTTTGGTAAAAAAAAAAAAGCAGATGAACTGAGAAAAATAAATCTTCAGGGCTCAAAATCAACAGTATTCCAATAGGCAAGGAGAAATAAATGCAATCGGACTAGTTTCTGATGTGACATACTTGTCTAATAGAATTAATAATATAACCATACAACTGACTTGTTTTTTTATGGCAAAATGGTGATATTAATTTTCAAACTTATTGCACTCAAATTGCTTATTCTGAAAGCTGAAAAGGAAGTAAACCAGACAATTATGTTCGTTCACTGCAGGCTGATTTTGGTACAATTTTCAGTTTATTGTTTTGAAGACGCTAAAATTGTGGTATTATAGCAATCTTTGACATATGTATATTAACAGTATTTTATCTATTTAATTATATATTAGACAAATTAAATGCTCTTTAGTAATTATTTACAATATTTAGATTTTGACATTTCAATGGTTTCATAAGTGTTAGTAGACGACAGGTCTTGGAAAATATTGTGTGGACAAATATCATACCATTCATGAGTTCTAATAATAACTTGTTTTAAAATACATGATCAGCTTAAGAACTCAACTGTCTAGGTGAAAATAGCTGAATTATTATTTACATTTATAATTTTACTTTTTTATTTAGGTTTTATTTTTCATTGTGATCATTAGAAGTTACATTTTCTTAAAGACGTGTCAGCTATGATTACAGGCACCAAGGGTGAAGTATCACCAACATACCTAGAGCTGCAACTGCTGCTTCAAATCCTAACTCCTCGTCAGTGACAGATTTACTCGAAACACTAGTTACATCACCTGATGAAAGACCTTTGAGAACATAAAAATATGTATTAAAAATCATTAAAACAAAAAAACAATACCTTGGAATATATGTAAATGAATTATGTTAATAAAAGTGGGCCTTTTTTCCTTTTCATACACATGTGCTCTATTTAACAAAATCATGCTCGGGAAAGAATCAGTAGTTTCCCAACAAAATATTTGTTGCATACATAAAATCAGCAGAAAAAATAAATTTAGTGAAATTTTGGGCAAATAATGTAATTTTCAATGCAAATATATTAAGAACAATATCTGAAAATTCTTACACAGAACTCAGAAATATTTAAACTCAATGTTTAAAATATATAAATGCCCTAAAGAAATACTTATAATACACACAGAAAATTATTTATAAAAACTATAAAATTACAATCTCGTATGTTTGTAAGAGTAAGCACAAAAATTCTTAAAGTATAGACGTAAACATTCTAGTACTCATAACTAACATATTACTCTTTCCTGAAACTTACCTTGTATTACTATGTAGAAAACTAAACTTTCCAATTATAAAACTATCCACAAATTATTACATTATGTAAAAAATGCTTATCTATTCATACCACACAGAACTAATGCATCAAATATGAAACTGGACAACATTAGAGGTAGAAGTGCTTCCCCTCTTGACTGAAGCTGTCCTGACCGTAACTGTTCAGCTCGTTCTCTAACCACCTTCAGCTCAGCATCAGTTAGCATGATACGTTTCAACAAACCAACCAAATCTTGCTCTTGATTTGCCATTTTAACCTACAAAATAAACAAGTCACCCAAGGTATTCACTAATAGCCTGTTAAACATAAACAAATTACACAGAAAGTCATTCAGATGAGTCGCTTTAACCAGTTGTACTTATAATAAAATTAATATCTAAGTCATCAGATAATGAATCAATACTAAAAACCAATTATTCATTGAAATAACTTTATATACAGCATCAACAAACACAATAAACAGTAAATCATTCAGCACAGTGCTTAAACAAAATTTAATAACAAACTCAATACAAACCTCACTTATCCAGGTGTTTCTCAATCTACATGAATAACAAGTACAAGTAGCATTTAGTTATTTGTTAGCTAATATAGTTAACAAAAGTAGCTTACACTATAATAACAAGAATGATAACAGATAAAGTATCTTAACTTATGTTAATAAAAATAAATGATGTACTTCTGCAGAATTAAATCTTGTTGCAGCAATGCCTACTCACAGTTACTTTCCTATCAATGGAACAATCAGGTGCCCCTTAAATCTAAAAATATTTCCAAACTTTGTTCTTTCCCTTAATTGTTTGCCACAATCTCAAAATACTTAGGCCTTGTTTTCTCAGAGTTTACCATTTTTCATACATAAAGAGAAAGACAATTCTTACAATATAGATTAATTCCATAGTCTGATCTTCCTGGATTAGAAACTTGACTGCAAAAAAGCTAAATTATGACTACTCTCTTTGAAGAATATCATCAAAACTGTATTATTACACCAGTATAAACACACACACACACCATAAAAACTCAAATTTCTAGATCAGCAGATATTTTACTGTGTACTCAAGAACTCAGGAATGGAAAGATAATGTTTCAGATAATTCAAAATATTCTAAAATTAAGAAGGTAAAAAAACAAGCAGTATTACTTCCAAAGCTTTGGTGGAAGCAGGAGGTCTTGCAAGTTCTAATCCAAAAAGCCCAACACGAAAGGCTAGATGAGAATGGTCAGGATTTTCTCCAAGAACTGAGCACAGAAAGGCAGCCTTGGACAATGTAGCAGATGCATGTAGACTGACTTGATGACATGCTGGATTAAAACGACGATTTCTTTTGCCACGGTTTGGTTGAGCAGGCATATCAACCACAAAATTTGGAGGGTTAGCTAGTAGTTCCTCTGCTAGTTTCACTGCTAACTTGCAAGCTTCCTGTGTATGACCATGTGCATGAAGAGCTTCTGCTCGAGCAAACAACACCTACAGAAAGTGTCATAAAACTATTAATTAGAACTTTTGTGAAAGCATTCTGCAAAAATATTACCTGTAGTACATAAAATGTGGATGTTTCATCTATACATTTAAAAAAAGATATATGCCTGATAAGTATTGATTTCAATTCATAATGTATCTCTCATACATACAAACAGACACAAAGAAACACATTCAGAACATTAGCTTTACAAAAATAATCTTTAAAACCATATAAAGTATTATGCCCATACTGAATTATTAAAAATACTATGAAAATGCATATAAAAAACATTTTCTTATAACATTAGAAGTTTATAAAATGTAATGCACACACAGACATATGAATCTATCAGTTTAATTTTCCATATAGGGGCTCGGTCAATATGACCAACCTTTTAACCATCATGTAACCATGAAACTATACATACTATAACTTTTAATGTAGTAAGTGAATCTTCATGAAATTTGGCAAGTTTTTAGTCAACATTTTAATTAAGTATACTTAATAATGATTTATTTGTGAATGTACAGAATCACAGTCTCACTCAAATTCTGACTATTCTGAGTGCAATGTGATTTTCATGTTAAAATTTCATCTTAAAGTTTCCAATTTTCATTTGCATAACTACTTGAACCTTCTAAATGATTATATAAACTTTATATTTTATCTGTTATTTTCTCAACCCTAAACTATATGGGCTCAGTCTATTTTACCAGCCTTGTAATCACCACAAAAAATGAAAATAAATAAATTTAAATTACCTTTTTTTTGTCTTTGTAGAATGACTGCAGATTGTAACAGAAAATTACAATTATTAATCCTAAACAGCCTCAGGCTCATAGTAACTTACACTTGTTTTCATTTAATTTTGTTTTATAACTCTTCAAACTGTGTCTAACTACTAAACACACCCAGCAAGCAAACAGCTCAAGTTATGGTAAAGAGAAATATTAAAATTATGTAATGCATGTGCAGCTTGTATGCATACCTCATTGAGAAATATATTGAATTTTTTTTTCATTTCATTTTCTTATCTAACCCAGCTAGTTTCTAATTTTTACATTTTAGTTAATTTTTGTAACAATAAATAAAAATATACATAAAAAACAAGAAATTTAATACTTATGTGCAAGTCTTGTACATTTTTTTGGAATCAAAGTCATGAAGTTTTGATAAAAGTTACGCCTAACTTTTGAATACACAAAGAATACAATGTCCTATAACAATTATAATTTAACTGCTTTCTAACTATGCTATAAGTGTGTTAATATTTCTCTTACTTGGTCAAGGTGAGGTTACCAATAGCAACTTTGAATTTGTAGGTCAAGTAATTGAAAAGTTGTCATCAGAATGAGTTAGCCTATTATGTAATTCAGTAATTTACAATCTTCACTTTCTCTTGCTTATAAATAATGTCAAAGAGATTTAATGACATTTTTTGAAAGATAGTATGTGATAGAGGGTGTGGAATGCAAGCTTTTCTTTCAAGTTTATATCTTTGTAAATCAAGATGATTTAGAGTCTACAGGTTGAGATTATGCTTTAGCAACACCTATACTATAAGTTTGTAATCTGTATTAAAACTCAGAATCTCAGAGAGGGGTGAAAAAAAATATCTAAATTGAGCATTTCTGATCAAACAAGTGTCATGTGATATAGAGAAAGGAAGATTGAGAATTCATCTAAACATATCTTTTTGAAATTAAACCTTACATAAGATCAAAATTTCACTTATTACCTACATTTTAATGCCAAGTTTATTGGCATTTATTGATAATAGTTTAATTGAATTTTGAATGCAATTCTGTAAAACGATTGTGACACATGCATGTTTGCCTACCTATATCCAGAGGGTTAATTTGAAACGTATTGGGGTTTAATAATTTCATCACCAATCAAGCCCCACCTCACCATCACACACTTGTGATTGAGTATTAGGAGACAAGGATCACACTGGATGATCAAACTTAATGAACAACTTGAAGATGGCTCACTCGTGTGGACTGAAAAGTCACAGTTTTAATTTCTTAAAAAACAATTTCCACTGTAGAGCTGTTCACAGTATAAAAAAAAACATTAATAAAACCTCATTCTTCTTAATCATTTCTGTTTCACAAGTGCATTAAGCTAACAATGCATATGAATAGCCTGACCTAACACATTCAAATACTGAGAAATACAGACAGTGAATGTAATATCCTCTTCCCATCTTTTTTTTCTAATTTTATTAGAAGCTACTGGACATTAATGATGATGTTGGTACAATAATAACAATGTGCATTGTACACTGTCACAAGGCATGTAACTTTACTGAATCTTTTACTCACCTCAAGTGGATCTTCTATCTTTTTCACTGACACAGTGAAGCGCTCTGATTCTGTCTTTGTTTCTGGAACCTTTTCAGGGCTTGGCAGGATGGCTTGAGGATTGTAGTAGTATACTTGATACTCATCACTGGACTGCTGAGATTCATTATGTTCACTGTTTTCATCACCCTGAGTTCTATTTACCCATAATAAGTGTTTCAAATTATTATTTGGACATTATATTTTATAAAGTTAAATTTACTTCAAATATACTACTATATACAATTAAATCTAAAAAAAAAAAAGTGGCATCAAAAGTAGAAGTTAGTGGTTATTATAAGATCATCAAACTAAAGACAGTTCAGTAAATACCAATATCAAAAAAACTTATCTAATACAAAGTTGTAATTTAACAGAATGATATAAAAGAAACCTTTGCAGAAAGTGCTTCAAAATACCTTTTTTTTTCAATTTCTTTTTCAAGAAAAACCAGCAGTTTGGAACTAATATCAGCTTTTGGCAAAAGAACAGTGAAAACAAATATTAATACAAAAAAAAATCAAATTTACTCTTTTTCTGCAAGTTTCTCATGAATTAAACAAAAAGACAAAAAAATTAAATCTTTCAGGAAAAACTCACGACACAAAGTTTACCTCAGAAATAAAAAGAAAACTAGGACTTTTTTCTCAATGTCCAATACAACTACCTTTGAAACTTTTAGCATGATTTGTGTAGGATGTTAATTAAAAACATAAAATGTTTTTATTTTCAGTTATTTTGGAGAGATATCCATTATCTAGAGTAATAATATCAGTTCAGTGTAATTGTCCATATTTAGAATGGTAGTTGAGATTTGATTTTGTGCAGGATTTCCACTTTATAAAAATTTTGTACTTAACTGAAGTGATCACTTTACTGAAGTCCCTTTTTTGGGTTTCTAACACTCCTCTCTAATGATAAGATCAGTGCAAAAAGAAAGGATCTGATATTTCACCATTACATTATGGGACCACATTAGGAATTTTGTTGTCAGGGGTAAAACATTCTTAAATTCTTAACAAGCCCAGTTGGGTAAGGTAGCACTAAATGCAAAATCTTAAATGTCCAAAGTGTCAAACTGGAAACAACAACAACAACAAAAAAAATCACCCCACTTTAAACTGTCCAAGGTTTGTGTTTATGGTGATTTCAGTCACTTTTAAACTACATGCAATATCATAACAAGATAAATACATTTTGAGAACCTTTAGCCCACAGTATTTTAAACATTTTCATTTAAAGTGTCACTTGTCACTATAAAAAAAAAGTCTTCCTGTTGAAATGCAGCTTTAAATTATAGAACTGACAGAATTTCTAAGTGACACTCCAGTTAATGTTGTTTTTTTTCCTTTTATTTTACATCTTTATTTAGCTGCCATAAATTGATAAACACGTCAATGAAAGTTTTTCATTTCTATGACAGAATACTAGCTTGCTGGTTTGCCAGATTTTCTGAATGACAGTAGTTAACGCAAATAAAATAATAATAAAAATTAATAATTGGTATTAAAAAATAAAAATAATGTGTTGTTAATAGTTACCCTCAAAAATCTGATTTATAAATGCCTTAAATAAAACAGACAATAATTACAATTCAATTACTTAATCTATTTCACACCAGAATAGTCATCATTCATGAAAATTTATGATATAAATAACATCTTAGACCTACTTTTGGAAATTTACGTATCACTAAATCATACCCTGTTGCATCATTTTTTGATATAGTAAAACCATAAGACAATATGTATTTGGACTTTTGTATAATTTACCATAACAGTACATTTTCTTGACATATGTTATATTTAGGCATTATGGGTTAGCATATTCATCATACATTTTTTTTATTTCTCTAATTATTCATATAGTATACAAGTTTTGGCAAGTATAATTTTCATTAACCCTATCCAGACTTTTGAGCAACTTTCAGGTGTTGAATGCTCACTGCATATCTAATTTGAATAATTCTAACTATTTCAACAATTTTTTACTCAAAAACATTTTAGAACTGACATTTTGTAAAATTTATTTGTTGTAATTTGCAAAGGAAAAAAATTCAAACTTAAATTTATGCACAGCTCTGATGCATCTTGTCTGTGAACAACACACCTCTCAATTTTTTAGATCTTTTATGCCCATCCCAAAATATAGGTTTATAGTTAAAGAAATTTTCATCTCTTGAGAATTATATTCTAAAGATTTTATTTCTCATATGATTTTTCCTTCTCTTTCTCTGATTTTATTGATACATTGTCTTGTTCATACTCTTTTACGATCTCACAGCACCTGATCTAAAAAAAAAACAACTACCAAAAGTCTGCTTTAAAAATAGCACAAGGTTAAATTTAAACACCATTCAATGGAGCATATTATAAACTATTAATTTCAAAGTAGTGTTAAAATGTGGTGTAAGAAGTAACTTGCAGTTTCATGGGAAAGTAATTGGGTGTATCTCCTACAGAAAAGAACAAAATTTAATGGAAGTTTAAAAGACTTAAAAAAAAAATCACAGACATGGAAATCTTTTTAGTTTCTTTAGACATTCTTTTCACTACCAGAAACATGTGAAATTAAAACTGTGTGAAAGCTCTGGAACTTTTCTTTTACAAGACATCAGGTAAACTTAGTTGGGTTTAAAAAGAGTACAGTAGATGAGAGAAAAATATTCTGATACTCAAATCTTTATTTATTGAATGTTAATATTAAGTTTATCATATTCAAGCAGCATATACAAGTAAAAAAACTAACTATTTATTGAAATGAAACTATGTTTATTAGATATAAATTTCTTGACCCAGAATACTGTGAACTAGCCTGACCTAGTGGAAGTTTGTGATCAACTATGAAAAGAGGTACAGTATTACTGAACAAGATTCTGGAAATTTCACAATGTAAAATATTTATATGATTATTTTAAAGCTGAAACAACATAGTATTTAGTAATTCCTTTTTAAGTTTCATGCAGTTCGATTAAGTATTTACTCAAAGAACTTTATCATGCCCCACTGATCTGGAAAGAGTTAAGAGAAAGAAAAAAAAAGTTTTTTTTTTTTAACAATACAAAGCGGTATAATTGGAGCTTAGCATTATGCTTAAATATTGATTTTAACCTATGGATGCATCAGTAAAGTTCTCTAGAATTCTATTTAAAGAATAACTGTTTCTTGGTTTATGTTTTATTATATTACACTATTTTACTAGAAGTATGGTTTAGATACAAGGAAGTCAAACTGTTAATGATCTTCACAAATAACAACAACAAAAACATCAATGCAATTAAAAAAGTTTACACATTATGGTTTTTGCTACTTTCAGATAAAAAATATGATTAGGATGTAACTTACTAGTCCAACTACTCTTTAATAGATTGTTTAGGCAGAGTATTCATGATGAAACTTAGTTAAATGGATGACAACTGCCTTTTGTAGAAACACAAGTATAAAGGATGATGTTTCGAAAGTCTTCCTCCTTTTGTCTTCAGGCAGTTGTCATCCATTTAACTAAGTTTCATTAGTCCAACTATATTTTCTGTATTAAAAAATACCTTGACTTTCCAGCTTGACAGTTATCTTCAGGTGGATTTGACCAGTCAGAATCTTCTTCTGGGGAGGATTTCTCAAGTTCATTAGCTATGCCAACTTCTGGAGGATTTGAAGAATCAGCAGTTTCATCCACACAACTGCTCTTTAATGTCAGATCTGAAAGCTCACCATTGACTTTAGGTGCAATACTAGCACATAGGGCTTCTGTCTTTCTGGAAGAATCTTCACATGAATGAAGTTGTAAGTTACCATTTGAATCATTAGACATGCTCTCACCATAAGGTGGTTGAATATTTACAGTGATTGGAACCTTTGTTTCAGATGGTATGGGTCCAGAAAATTGAGTATAACTTTCTACTGGCTCTGTTTCATTTTCACAAAACCCCTCACTGCTCAAGGAGCTTCGATTGCTCTCACTGCATATTTTTCCAGAATTCTGTGAACAGCGATGAACTGGAGGAGCCAACCTGCTATGAAGACGTCCTTCAACACATGAACTTACATCTACTGATCGTCCTCTTCGATTATTAATATGACAAAAATCTGTTGGTTTTGAAGTCATACAAGAAACAGAGTGATCAGAGCCACGACCTTGGGTATAGGGAACATACCAACGGCTTGCACCTTTTCCTGTGTAAGTGACACCTTCAATGGGATAGTCGCTCCAATCCAACAGACAAGCTTCCATTGCTGGTTTAAAGCCAGTAAAGACATCAATATCAGACCGTTTGATGCCACTTGCTCCACTACCACTATTGTTTCTCACCTTCCACACTCTTTCCAATGTTTTTAGATGCCATTCATGCAACTTGGAAAAAATAAATACTCTTACCATTTCAAAGGACATAAAATTCATGCAGAAATGTTATATAATATTGCTACAACTCAAATTAATTTTAATATAATTTTAAGAGACTGAAATCTACCCAGTCTTTAATGTAAGAATACTTTAAATATGCCTTTAAAAATCTTTAGGTTTTCATGAAAAAAAATTAACTTTTTTATGGAACACAAAAAATGAACTGTCAAACTTTTACTGCAGTTGTAATGCAAGACTTTTTATAATTTTCAAGGATATTAAAATTAGACATTATACAAAAATTAAGGGCTGTTGCTGCTATCACAATAAAAACAACAACATACAATTTGAAAGAGCCAAGATTAATGAGAGTGCATGCATTTTAAAAGTCAAGATACTTCTCCCTAGATGAAATTGTCACTTCTTAACATAGGAAAGAGATTAGGTAATCTACATATAACTGCATAATTAAGGGTAATTTCTGGTACATTTTTGTAAACATGCGAGATCTAAATTACACTAATTCACTATAATTCATTAAAACTGAACTGAATCACTATGCTTCTAATAGTTACTGGAACTCAAACAGATTAAGTTAAAATTATTATAGGACATTTATAATAATTGTCATAATCAGTTTGGGCTTACTTCTATGAACGTTTGTATTCCACTTAAGTTAATAAAGTTAAGTTAATAGTAATATAATCTCTTTACCAGGGATTCAGAATGTTTACAAATTAGAAATACCAACTATACATATTTAAAGGCTGAATTTAAAACAAAAACCTCCCATTTTCTTTACTTTTGCTATTATCAATTTGTTACATCCTCACATATCTTCATGTTTTTAAAATCACTTATTTACTCACACTTACTTGTCAATGGTACATATTTATAACCAACAGAAAGGCTATTTTGTGAACTACAAGATTATGATATCTTTATTTTATTTGGTAGCTTTTATTGAGGATAGACCCAAGTTGGTGTTTTGGTAAGTAAACTGAATTTGTTTAACCTACTTATAGATTAGTCAAAAAGCCAGATAAATGATGGTAATTTTGGGGAAATTTTTTTAACTGTTTGAATTGTTGTTTGTTCTTGAAATGTATACTTGAAAGCTACATGAATTATGTTTTGGACAAACAGTATAGTTAGAAAACACAAGGTTTACAAAATCAGGTCACTTGAGTACCAAAAAAAAAGGCCCCAATAAGTGGTAAATTTCTTGTTTTTATATATTTTTTTCTTGTTAGATATTTTAAAATAAAGTAGCTAAAATGTAAAAATTAAACTCTCATTAAGTTAGATAAGGAAATCAGAGTAAAAAAAAATTATAAACAAAATACTTTCTCCATGAGGTATGCACATGAGCTATGCTTTTTTTTTTCTGTTATAGGATTTAATTAAGTTATTTAGTTAATTGATGCCTGAGAATTAATGTTACAGTGGAGAACAAATTGAAATGGGTAGTCTTCATAATGTAGATCTACACCCAATGCAAATATACATATATTTTTTATTTGCAACTTGTACATATTATTTCCAAGGTGGGCAAAAAAAAGTGATTAGGAACTTGTGTCAAATAATACATATTTTTTTCTTTTTCATTATTAGATCTAAAGTAAATGTATTGCCTTATTAAATAAACTGAATTTGGGTCTAAAAAATATTGTTTTTCAAACAACATTTTCAGTTATTCCTTCCTTCTGAGATTGAAGACTAAAGAAATAATCTTGGGAAATTCCTACCTTCAAGAGGCTGAGAAAAACCACATGGCAGAAATTATGAGCTTTTGATTGGTTCTAAACACATGATAGAGTGAAGCAGGTGTATGTAAACAAGTATTTTCAAAAATAGAAGAGGTTGGGCAGGTTTACTGTGTTTGATTCACTAAATATAGTGATATCACATCAAATAGAAAATATAAGAGGTTCTTATTTTATATTCTAGCTTGTCAATATTGGTAATTTGAGTTTCTAATTAATAAGAAACTATACTTTGTATTTAGACATCACCAACATCTAATTTGAACCAAAGTTGCATTCAACGTACCGCATGACGCACAAACATCGATATTTAGGTGTTATTTTTAACATTTATTTTTAAATTAAGAAATTATTTAAGGTATAATATTAAAAGTTGAGCTACAATCTACAATTTGATACCAAACTTATTTTGACATACATTCATAAAATAGTAGTTCAATAAAATTTTGAATGCAAGTCTACAAACATGATGACATGCTCTTTA
Source organism: Limulus polyphemus (assembly GCF_000517525.1). Lineage (NCBI taxonomy): Eukaryota > Metazoa > Arthropoda > Merostomata > Xiphosura > Limulidae > Limulus > Limulus polyphemus. The sequence goes on along the minus strand of NW_013665830.1, from coordinate 651,185 downwards.
ACCTGTTGCAAAAGTTAATAAAACACTTTAATAGTAACCAAAAAAGAGAGTTATATGTGTTAATTTCATTAATATTAAATTCTTTCAGTATTTAACCTTTAGAAAAATATAACAAATAATTTTCTCTCGTCTTAAAATTTCTGTGAACACTTATAGAAGGTACATGCTAATACTTACTTTTGAATGTCATTCTCTACAAACTGACAATGCACAACTGTTTTTGTCTTAAGAATTGTTTTTCACTCTTAGTGCATAGTTAAGGAAAAGAAATTCTACTAGACTACTTTACAATCACTCAAACTTGAAGTTGAATTAAATAAAGAATGATGTCATATGTTAAAGAGAGATTTTAGAGAGCTATAACATATACCTGGTAAAAGAAATTCTGACGTTCTTGTGGAGACAAGGCAGGGTTAAGGCCAGCAAGTCTCCAGAGAATCACCACTTCATCACATAAACTGCTACAGGCTTGTTGAGAAGCATGTGTGTTACTATGAACACTTCCTCGGCTGCCATGTCCACTACTACCCATGTGAAGTGACACTTTGGTGTTGAACCACCACACCAAAATCTACAAATGAAAGTCATCATGACTTTATAAGCTTATAAAATATACCTCAACTGAAATATACCTCATAGGGAAAAACAAAATGTCTGAATAAAAGTTATTTTGCAAATGATTAGCTCAATTCAGTAATCTTCTAAACTTGAGCTTCTTATAACAAAGGATACAAATATTTTTACTAATTAAAACATAGCTTACATGCAAAACTATTATTAAAATTATCTGTAAGCAAAATAAAGGTTAGGTCTACAGTAAATCTAATTTGAATTGCAGTAACAGTTTGCAAATATTAAAGAAATTAGGCTAACAATTAGTGACAATATACATATATGTTGTCTATTAACTATCAAGATGAAAGTAAATCATGGAGTTACAGCCAAGTTATGCAGCTCAAATGCTCAAGGAAACACAATTATAACACTAGAATTTTTTCAAACGTTTAAGAAAGTCTGAGGTCAACCTCTTACAATCAAACTGTCTTTATAAGAATTAAAAATCATGCTTTAAAAATGTGAAAGATCAGTGAAAAGAATCTTTTCTTCAACAATCCATAATTAGGTTTGAGATAATTCTATTTAACTCATCATATGCAAAAATGCCTCCAAAAATATTAAGAATTTTGAAACTTACTTTTAAAAGTAAGATACTTGAAGTAATATGTGTTTAAAACTTAAAATCAACTAATAACATACTGAGACACTTGCAGTTGTATTCTATAAACTTGAAACTTACCTCATCACATGCAGAAACAAATGCATTTTTGCTTCAGAAACTTGAAACACACCAGGTGGCATGCAATGCTATTTTAACAACATAAAACTCACCTGGTCACAAGCAAGAACCTCTTCAGTTAGAATCTGTAATAAAGGAATTGCATTGCGATCACTTCGACGGAACATCTCTCGTACAATTAGAAGCAAGTTCCATATCCCTTCGGGTTCACGACCTCGTAAAGGTCTGAGTAAACTGGACCATTCAGCTGCAGCTGGTGGTGCTGTGGAGGACAAGTAGTTTACATCACTAAAAACCATGGGTGATGGAACACACAATTTAATAAGGATTTTCCGAATGTTCTCATGAAGTGTTCCTTCATCTAGACACCAGGTGGTCAGTTCACTAGCAGAAGCTCCTGCAGTAGGATCTGGTGAAACAAAAGGAGGTATTCTTCAACATTAAAAATGCCATTTTTTTTTGTAAATCTACAAAATCCAATTTAAAAACGTTTTCCAAGTTAAAAAAGAAGCAAAATAATTGTAAGAATACAATAAAAACAATACATTTTGTAGGTAGTTAATCACAACAGGGCTCTGCTATGAAAAAGTACATTTATAATTTTTCTTTTTACCTGGTGCACCACAGTATGTGTTAATAGCAGTTTGCTGGTTTGAAAGAAGCTCATCTAACAGTCTCTGAGCTGTTGGCAAAATCTGAAACAACAAAGGAACTTTTAAAATTCAAGTATTTTTAATCTAAGCTAAATTTTATCAAAACAAAAAAACATTATTAATGAACTATAAAAACACCACTAAATCTAATGCTATGATTCTGATGATCCAAGTATCTGCTTTACTATACGATCAACAAAAATTGGGAATTCTAACAATACAAAAGTAAAGGAAAAATAGTAAACAAACCCCATCACTGAATTTCTTGATTTATGACAACTAACATAGCCTCAGTGGTATGATGTAGAATTTTATCTCTAATCTTTAAACTTTCTAATACCTTATTTTGGTTTTTAAGTTGCTGAAAAGTTTGCAGAAGGAAAAAAATAACAAAAACAAGCTAATGAATGGATCAAGGTACAAAAAACTTAATCACAGCAATTCCCTTGCTTTGTTTTTGGTGCTGAGGGACTACTGGAATGAGTGACTGAAAAAACAATATATTAAAAAAATTCTCCTCTCCTCAACTGCTTTCATATGACATCTTAATTGGATTGAAATTGCTGAAGGTAGAAAAATGCAAAAAAAAATTTAACTATAGACTTACTGAACATAAAGCTCCCTGGTGATTAGCTATACTCCTTTATTCAAGTCCTGGAGTATGGATGAATATTACAGTGCTAAAATATTTACCTAAATTAGTCATGAGAATGCCTGCAGAAAAAAAAAAACAGTTGCAAACAGTTTTTGATGCTGCAATATACAATTTGCACCATTGCTTCTGAAAAACGTTTTGATTTAGCAAAACAGAGAAACTCTTATGTTTAAAAGATTGCCTTTATTTCTGTGCCACTGGCACTGTTGTTTTGCACTGCTTTTCTCTGCCAGCCTTGCCATTTTTGTCACCTGCTCACTTTCTTTTGCTCTTCGTGTTGTTAGCAAAACATGGGCTTTCACTGCCACCTCTCTTTTATCTTCATTTTCTTATTTTTCATGTGCCTAGTTTTCTTTCTGTGGTACAGGTGCTTTTGATTCACTCTGCTTTATGTCATCGATTCACTTTCTTTTGCTTTTTGCTGTAAGCGTAACATGGGATTTTACTGCCACATTTCTCTCTCACTCTTCTTTTCATTTTCTTATTTTTTTACATGCCAGGTCTTTCTCTGCCACTGGTGCTCATGATTAACACTGCTTTTCTCACACAGCTTTCTGTTTCAGTTTTTCTATATCTTTAACCATCCAGCAATTATTCCTAAGCTTAAACTTGTAAAGAGATTGCCAATTTCGATAAACAAAGTAATTAAACACAAAAGGATGGGTTCTTTCTTAATTACATTTTTAGAGGTTAAAGGTTAGTATCATGGATTTAGCAGGATATCTAGTTTTAGTATTTATAGACTCTGAGTGTAAAACTAGTTTATGATATTACTTAGGGTATTCTCAGCATAAGGAAGTTTCTTTTATGACATGACTACCACCACATATGTCAGAAATCAGCTTGAAACAAAATATTTCAAACCCAAAATACCACTTAAATGTAGTCATTAAGCCTCCAAAAAAGTTCAGATACTCTAATAAAATGTTTTTTAATTAACATACAAATGAGATTTTAAATTTAATACCATTGAATATGTAATAACAATAATAACAAAAACAACTTTCTTTTCAATGCCAATTCAAGGCTAAAGAATAAACATTAAAACAATTTATCTCCCTGGCTTCATTATGTACATTTTCCTGGATAAATCAATATGCAGCATGGTAAATTCATTATGAGATGTTTTTCTTTTTGAATGGAAAGTCTGCAATGAACCTTGGAATAAATCATTGAGTAAACTATGATTTTCTTACATATTTTGTGAAATCCTAATTTTAACATTATGCAATCATTTCTCAAAAAGATGTTAAAAAAGAAAGAACTAAAACAGTTGTTTCATCATTATATATTTCATGTAAACAAGTGCTTTTTGTGGCACTAATAAAATAAGAACAGAAATTTAAACTCAGCTGGAAACTGCAGTACAAATATTATATTACTGTTTTTTAAAATTTTCAATGCTGACTGAAGGATAGAAACCATTATTTAATGAAGACAACAAACAACTTCAGAAAAATGTTTAATTACTTGTACCCGATGTTTCAGCTTATGCCTTTATCAAAGGTCTATGAACGTCACAGGTTACCAAACTGATTTTAATTGACAGTAACCAAAAACAAATACAGCTACAACAATAATATAATGGGAAAATTGTATGTAATACGAGTATAGTCAAACAGTTTTGAGTCATTGATTATAAAAATAGAGAAAATGATAATAATAATAATGTAAAAATAAATAAAATTATAATGATAAAATTAATAATAATAATAAAATGTTAAAGGGGTAGGCACTTGACCTATTAATGAAAGGGTGTCTGGATTGAATCAAAAGTGATTCCTTATATTTTCTGTCGAGGAAATTGTCACAAGTTTCTAACATTTTGATAAAGGCGTAAAATGAAAAGTCGGGTACAAGTAATTAAATGTTTTTCTGAAGTTGTTTGTAGTCTTCATTAAATAATAGTACAAATATTACTTGCATTTTAACAAGCATACAGACGTACACAATATTATTTTCCTAAGCAAAAGAAGGTAAGTGATTTGTAAGAATCATTTTCATGTGACAGTACATCAGTATAATGGCTTAAAATATTTTAAATTTATTATTTTAAAACTCTGCTGAAAGCAACACTGGCTACTTTTCTGGGGCTCTCTCCCCAGTTTTCTATTAGTTTTCACTTTCATAATCATATTTGTTACTAAAAAAAATTGAACTAAAAGTCAGTTATTCTTGTTGACCATGGCAAACTGCATAAACCATTAGATTTACAGGACTGCGAAACATAATTAAAGTCAAGATACCGTGAGCCTAAAGACATGAGGTACATTACAGATAATATAAATTACAAAAACAAGACTTCGGAAAGAGTTACTTGAAAACTACATTCACTATAGTTAAAAAGACTGTGAACACACTTTGCAAATAATTTTACATCATTTATATATATTAACAAGGAATCAATATCAGTATTCAAGTCCTTATTTTTAGAAGGATTATTTAAGCTGTTGGAACAGCATCATCTTAGTGTTAACCATAACCCAGTTCCTGCTTATTTGGTCCAGAACTTTGAGAGATATGGGCATGAATATTCAATTAAAACCCAACTACTAACCAAGAAATTAAATTTCACAGACTGCCAGAAAATACCAGAAACCTGCCAAAAAAATGGAAGAATTCCATCAATGCTAAATGTTATTCTCACAAACAAGAAAAATCTCACAAGACTACAATTTAAGAAACTTGTGTGTTTTCTCACTGATTTTTTAGCATAGTTTTCTTGGTTTTAACATGTATAAATAAATTTTCTCACATATATTAAAAACACCAGACCTACTTACTTATAGATGGAATTTATACAGTGTATGTATTATCTACAAAATTGAGTATTATTTTAAACAGCTGATGAAGGTATATTACATGCAAGATAAAAAAAAATTAATTACCTGTAGAGGTAGATAAAGTACAAGTATTATTTACAAAACCTATAAATACCTGTTTAGGAATTTAGTGTTTATATTATCTATTTAAAACTTTATGGTTCTACTTACCTGTTGAGGGAGTTCACTGATCAGGTACTGAGCAAATTTCTGAAGCTGCTCTCTGTGGAGGCGAGATAGAGATTCTGACACTGGAGCTCGAAGCCGTACTTGGTTTGGCTACATGGGTTTAGTAATTAAAGTATTTGAGCTCATGATAATGTCATTTGTATTCTACTTCAAGTAATTATAAATTACAACAATTATAAAACCCAAACCAAGTTTGACTTTGTTACATCAATATTTCTAGTTTGAAAAAATTTTACAAAAGCAATATAATAAAATAAGCAAAAACTAATAAAATTATAAAAGTAATTAAAGGTCTACTTCAGTGATGTTACAAATAATTTTCTTTAAGCCTAAATTTTGTAAACAAAAATAAATAATTTAATGTCATTTAACTGATCATAAGTTATCAATCTTGATTCTATTTGAGAGGCTGTATTTACGTGAATACTGTTTTTCAAAACAAAACAATTAACATTAGCAAATCGGTTTGACAGAATATAAGCTAACATGATAAAACATCCAAAACTGAGTATAAATACGATATATAGTCTCTCTTTAAGCTCCAACCTAGTGACAACAGAATAAACCACAGAATTCCTATTTCTCACTCTCATGTGGTTACTTTTCAAAACTGTAAACAATTTATATTCAGAAAGTCATTACTTATTTCATTCTTTGTAATGATAATTCCCAGTTAAAAATGGTACATCTTACTTTAATTTCAAGGCAGTTCCAAAGATAATTTTTTTTAAGAGATAGTCTTGTAATCTTCCTAGTTTTGACACAGTAGCTGTGACCTTACTTTCAAGTGTAAAAAAGTAAAGTGAGAATACACTCAAACAAAAATTGGAATATAACATGTATATAATACAGATTTTTTGTACTTCAAATAAAAAAAACAATGAACAGAAAATTTCAGTTAAATCTGAACAAATTGACATATTTCAGTTTATTAATTACGAATAAGTACTTCAAAAATACTTACCAAAATTTCTTAACTGATTTTAACCTATCACATTTAGGCTTAGTGCTTTTGCACTTATTATGACCTTTTACAGTGTTACATCCAAACTTTAATTAAACAGTTTCATTATCAATGTATGTCAATATACTTAGCACAAAAACACAGTTTATAATTCAAATTTGTACATTATCTTAGAATTAGCTTTGTAATTAAAAAAAAATAAATTCAATATTCATCTTTTTATGTTACATGACATATTTGAGAACCAATTTCTCCCTTTCAAAATTTTATAACATCAAAAATAGACTGCTTTAGTTTCCAACAAATTAGAAAAATAAACTAAATAAATAAAAGCAAGAATCTAAAAGCTGAGTCTTCTACCTTTCTGAATTCTCGAAATACCAATAAATTTGCCAAACTCACATTTCTCTCTGCTTTTGAGATTGCTTTGCTAATCAACTTTTATGTGCCTGATTGACATTTTTATATTCAATAGGAAGAGAAGATTCTCCTCTACATAAAGCTCATTATGGCTATTTGATTTTTTGTGCCCATAGGATAACAGTCTGTTGTAGTTTCTTTGTGTGCTAACATCATACTCCTGCTCCAAACATCTAATGGAATGTTTTTAACTTGTTTATAAGTTATTTAAAAAGCCAGATAAAATAGAGTATTTTGGGAATGTTCTATTCTAGTGAGCAATATATTTTATTGTATTCTAAAATGGATATCTGAAAGCTACATAATTCTCTTTTGGACTAACAAACATGTGAGACTCAAAAAGACTTATGAAAAAGAACATCTTCAATTTTTATTTAGTAGCAAACTAGCTCAATTACACGGTAAGTACAACAAATCATTGCATAATAACCACAGCAAGTCCTTGTTTTTATGTATACAATTTATTTATTGCTATATATATAATTTTAATAAAAGTAACATGTAAAAACTAGTAACTTCTTAGCTTAGCCTAACAAAACTTTAGTATATATATATATATATATATAAATCATGAGTTCGAGCTTATGTGCATCATGTTCCTATTCTTTATTTTAACTCTATGTAAATAGCAAATGGACTTCTGGTGTGATTTATTGCTTTTGACAGAGGATAGTTCCTGCCCCAGTAGTACAAGCATGAGAATAAAACCATAAAATTAAAAGGAAGTTAATATATGAAACTGTTAAGATAAGTAATTCAGGAATTTCTGATAAATACTGCTGTTAGTGTAGAGGAAAAAAAGGTATCATTAATTTTCTTTCATATTTTCAACTTTTCATTTCACCATACATTGATGATTTCACTATAGTTAAAGTTAGGGTAGAGAAAAATATAAAAATATATATACACTTTTACCAAAAATAACTTTTATTATTTTCATTTAGGAGGTTCTAGAGGTTACACAACTGAAATACAAAAATTGCAAGATGAAAAGAAGAATCTTTACTCTTAAAATAAAGGTCACCTTTCATTCTGACTGACTCAGTAAAAGCTTCTACATTCAAAGAAAAATCTTTAGTAAAAATACTTTACAAAAAAATCTGATTTTTTGTGGACAACAGAATCGTAATTTTTAGTAAAAGAATGTCATGTTTTGTGAAGATATGCATTATAAGTTCACTAACATTGTTCCAGATATACTACATTAATCAGTATTTATACCACTGTACCTTGAAAATATGTAACTAGGACTTCATATATTATAAGCATGCTGGTTAGTTTTTCAAGCAAGTTGACTTTTTCCAATGTTTTTTTTCCGTTCCTTCAAAGCTTTCTCACACTTGGATGTCTCATTTTAAATCAGAATATATGCTAATGATAATGTGTTTTTCAATACCTTTCAACTGCATAAAGACTTCCTTCCCTTCCTCTACTGTTCACATTATACTATATTCTCAGAAGAAAATTCAGAAATTTCATAAACATTAAAGTTTTTGTTCAGAGTTCACTGAAATCAACCCAAAATCAAATGTTGTAGTTATTCATTTATTGCTATGTATAAAATAAAATAAAACTTTTTTTATTGAATAAATTTCAATTCTAAAGTATCTATTTTTTAAATATATGAAAGAATAACTACAAGCTGATTTTCAAAAAAGTTTTACATTCAATGGTGCAATTTCATCCTTGAGGCAGGAAGTTCACATCTAAGCATGGTAGAGTTAATTAATGGTTGATAAAGCCTAAGCAAAGCATCAGTGAATGGAAGATATATGAGGAGATGTGTTGTAGCACTTAGAAATAAATAAATAACATATCCTTAAGATTTCTCTCTCCTGCTGGTCTGACTTCCTCAGCTGGTGTATGGTTGCTTAACCATATTCAGCTTATTATCAAACAGCTGGTTCTTTATAATAAATAAACTTAGTATTCAAAAAAAATTGTTCAACTTTGAAGTCTAAATTCAAGGGAGGTCTAGTTCAATCTACACTTTGATCAACCTATATTATTAGGTTATACTTTGTACAAAGAAACAATGTAATATGATAGATTAAAACTTTGGCTTTCTATTGGTTATGAATAATATAGTATTAAATGTCAGAGAAAACTACTGACAATTTGTTAAAGAGAGGATGAGACAGGTGGGCATGGCAAGAGGGGTTTGATTTTTAGTTTATGGTTCCGTAAACAAATAAGACTGAAAGCTATAAAAATTATGACTTGCCTGAGTAATAACTATATTATAATAAGTGATTTACATTAAATTCTATACTTCTAAGAGTGGTGGTAAATAAATTAGAGAAACGGGAAGACCTAGAGAGTACATATCACAATTCTCATATTAGGCAAAATTGAGGAATTTTTATTTAATATTGGCTTAGAAAATTAAGAACTTAAAGTTGATATAATATTAAAATTTAGATTATTAGCTACATTTTGATGCCAAGTTTATTCATACACTATGATAATTAAGTAGTTGAATTAAATTTTGAATGTAACTCAGCAAAACCTTGTGATATGCACAGAAAAGGTGCCTGTATAAAAAAAAAAGAGTTAAAACAGTGATAACAGATCATTCAATTACTTATTTAAATTAGTGTTACATAAACCTGACAACAGCCACAGTAGGAAGGGTGAAACGTCATTAAGAAAAAAAAACAAATATTTCACACCATCGACATGAGTAGCCTCACTCATTTAAAAATGTAATTTCTCTTGACCATAATAAATGAAATATTTCACCTGTGTCTTTGAGAATACTCTTAATCTTAATAATTTTAAGTTACAATAAAACTTTTACAATACGTGTGAAAAATATATATATATATATATTTTTTGACAAAGATATATATTACAGGAATGTGTGTGAACTGGGCATCCTTTTGAAAGAATAGGAAATAAAACATGAAATTTATAACAACAGATATTATGATTTCCTAAAATATTAGGATCAGCAATATAGAGTCAAAACTTCCAAATTTTATTTTCCTCCCATAATATGAAATACATGACAGGTATCACTTGGTTTAGAACTACACAGAACACTACCTTAGAAAAATAGTAGTATGCCAAATAAACTATATCATGCCAATATCTAAGTTCAGGATACAGATTTTGTTGTTCACAGCTATTTAACTAGACATATGTATTACAAAGCCATAGCAATTAAATTTGTTTGACTTTTATTGATGATTAAGAAAATGAAATTCAGTGTCACCTCATTCTGATCTTTTCTGTCTGTTTGTTGTATTTCACACACACACACAAAATACATAAGGGGTATCTGTGCTAGCCATCCCTATTTTTGATGTGATAGACTACAGAGAAGGCAGCTAGTCAAATCTACCTACCACCAATTCATAGGTTACTCTTGTGAGACCCAGTAGTGGGATTTGATTATCATACTTATAATACACCCACCCCAAAGTGAGGGGCATCATTTTTGATTTTGTTTTTGGCAGTAATTGGACATGAAACATGCAACATCAGCTTTATGATCTGGCACGCTAACTACCAGGACACACTCGCTCCACACAAATATATCTATACTGGTACCTTAACTCTCTCACTACGGAGTCAGTCAATTCATGTTACCTTTTGTACTTGTGTAAAGTCTTTATAAATGTAATACTTATAACTCTCAATAAATTGGGTACACCTTCATGAAATTTGGCAGTCTTTCAGTTAATATTACAAGTCTTTCACATATAAACTTTTTAGTGAAGTATTTTTAATAAAATAAAATAAAGATTTCTCTGTGAATATATTGAGTATTTGTTTTGAATAGTCTGTGTGCAAAGAATTTTCATGTTACATCTAAAAATACTTTTTGTTTCTCAAAAATATCAAATTTCCTTTTTATAATCCCTAAAACCTTCGAAATGTATTTCCAACGTTTTTTTTCAGTAGAACTTTATAGTTTATCTGTTATTTTCTCTATCTCGAAATGGGATCAGTCAATTCGACTGACCTCATAACCATCAAAAAAAAAAAACAAAACCAAAATATACCTAAATTAACCTTTTTTTTCTTTGAGTTATGCACAGTAAAGGGTATCCAGGTTGATAGGGTTAATGGCTGCTGTATTAACAGTAATTGTTATAAAACATTAGAAATGAAGTTCATGACTTACTTGATGTATTCTTTGAAGACAAACAGCAACAACATGGGAACACCAAGATGCTGCACTATTACATGTGCAGGTACAGGATGTAATTCGACAACGATCAAATGTTACAGCTACGCTATACGAGCCTTTACAAATTGGTGGGTTCTGAGAAGGGAGAACTGTTGCACTTAAATGAAACCCTGAAATAAAATGATACAATGATAAAATAATATATAACACATAATGTTAAACAGATAAACAATGAAAAACATTTTTAATTCAGGCCAATCTATGGTCTTCAAAAAGTTGTCTCTACATGTTTTGACGTTTTAATGTCATTATCAAAAGTGAAATTGCAAAACATAATAATGTCATATGTATATTTTTACACACGACATAACAGTTCATCGAATGGCTCCGAGTTTTTCATTTTTTTCAAATACAAATTTTTAGGTCATAGCTCCATCATCTCTTGACCAATTTAAGATCTAATTGCAGTTTTGGACTCAGGAGGTCAAACCCTTTCGAATGATGTACTTGAACACACTCATATATTAATTCACTCTAATCCTGCATAAAATAATTTCAATTTGAGGGTATGTTGAGATCCTAATGAATAATAAAATTGATTCAGATATAAATGCACCTAACACCTGGTATTGGTGGTGCACAAAAATATAGCTAATAAAAAGGTCTCATAGATTAATTTACTATAATCTTGCCTAAAAGAATTTCAAGTGCTACAGTTATTGAGGATTCCCTCTTATTTTAACTAGGTCATGAAACCTGTGTGCAGGTTTACTACTACTGCCAAATTCTTGCTCAGATATTTACTGGACATTTGTCTCTTATTAATTCACAATCTTATCTTATACTTTATTATTTCCAAAGATTCATGGATGTTATTGGCTGTGCCATTATTACTGTTTCTTGTACATGCTCTGCTCTGGTAGAATTTTCAATCTTTAATTCTTAAACATTCCTTATGTTCTGCTAAACAAAATTTTAAATTGCATTTTGTCTGTCTGTCCAACATAAATATTTACACACTCACATTCAACTTTATAAATTCCAGCTGTTTCCATTAACTATATGACATCTTTAGCATTACCTAAAAGTTGTTTTATCTTAGTTATTGGTTTAAATATAGTGTAAAATATTTGTTGTTTTTTAAACACTTTAAATAAACTAGCAGTTAAATCTGGAACATATAGGAAGCTAAACATTCCATTTTGATTTTATCATAACTAGATTTTAAAGTAATACTTTGATCCATTATTACAACATTAGTTAACTTCTTAACTGCTCTATCTACAATAGTTGGGTTTAATCTTCTTTCAACTGCTGTATATTTCATTAGTAAGAACTCGTTTTTCAATTCCTCTTGTTTTGTACATATTAAAAATTCTGTAAATATGAGTGTAAAACAGACATTTTTTTGTTTTAGTATGACATAATTCCTGGTGTGATGGCATAAGAACAGATAAGATTTCCAATAAATATGTTTGTAAATTAACTTGATCATTCCTTTCTACCAATACATCTAGAAAAGGCAGGCTATTATTTGTATACATGTTTCTATTGTATTTAAATAGCATGCAAACTCTGTTAATACCTTGTTACCATATCTGCACACTAAGAATGTGTTATCTACATACCTTATCCAAATGTAAGTTTTACATTCTACATCATTTATGGCTTTTGTTTCAAATTATGAGTTTTCAATAAGAAGTTGTACAAGAGCATGTAAATTATACTTTACTCACTGTATACTTCTGTAAAAGAATTTTGTTCAATACCAGGACTTATCAGGCCAGACTACATGCAATATACAGTCTTAGTTGAAAGATTATTTATAGCAGTCATTTGAACATCTGTATACAAGCAGTTCAGTCATTCTTATTGACCTAGTAATCATCATGTAACTATGGAAGCATAATTATCCTGAACTTTATGAAATCTGACAAGCTTTTAGCAAGCATTACAAGTTTGTCGGACACAAAAAAAAAATCAGATTTTTTAATTAAGTATTTTTAACAAAGATTTGCCTAGGAATTTTCTATGCTGTTACCGAGTCAGCCTAAGTGTAAGCTAATTTTCATGTTAAGAATAAAAATATATTTTTCACCTTACAGTTTTCATATTTAATTTGCACAATCTCTAGAACCTCCTAAATAAATACCAAATTTTGTTTTCAGTAAAACTTTATATTTCATCCATTATTTTCTCTACCTTGATTGACACCATATACGGGATCAGCTCATTTGGCAGACATTGTTACCATGTAAAATATGGAAACCAAATCTAAATTACCCTTTTCTTTCTTTCTAGAATGACTGCATATTAAAACGGACAGTTATTTATCCAAAGATCTTCAGTCATCTAACTTTTTCACAATTGCTTTCATTTAATTTTATTGCTCTGTGAACTGCATCTAACCACTAAACTAGTATAACAATACAATAAATTATCCCACAAAACCACAGTGAAAGTTACAGTACACAAAGTATTGAATCACATCATGCATGAGCAAGCTCGTGTGCATTCATCATTCAGAAATGTTTCACTTTTTTGTTTGCATTTTTTTATCTAGCCTAATAAGTGTCTAATTTTTACATTTTAGTTACATTTACAATAATAAGTAAAACATATACTGAAAAAACAAAACATTTAGTACTTACATGTGGGTGTTGTGCTCTTTTTGCAGTTGAAGTCTCAATACAAATTAACACTAATTTTTGGTAGGGTTGTTGTTAGTACAGTACAAAATATTTATTTCAAATATTCAATTTAGAGCACAAAATAATAAGACACACATAAAATACGATCTCCTATAACTATAATAAATTAATTGGCTTTCTAATTAAGCTATAAGTAGTTTTAAAATAGTCTTTCGCTGGTTGAGGTGACTCTGGGATAGTAAAGAATGAAACTGAAGACAAAATTATTCATATACTGTTCTCAGAATGGGCTTGCCTTATAAGGAGTTCAGTATATTAATATTTTACTTCTATTGGTTAATAATAATCCAATAGCAAATGGTAGAGTAAATTAGTGACTTTTTTGAAAGCAAGATGTGCTATAAGAGAAATGGCAATGTGGTCACCAGTTTATTGCTTATATTTCTGTAAAGCAAGAAGCTTAAAGGCTATAATTTTACATTTTAGTTCAGAGACATTTAACTTACACTTGTGTATTTTCCAGGAAACTCAGAAAGCTTTGTAAAAAGAAAATCTCAAATGGACAATTCAGAGCAAAGAAATGACACATGACGCAGAAGAGATGTGAAGACTGACAATTTATTTAAATATTTTCTTTTGAAATTAAGAAATTGAAAAACATTAACATTTGAATAACAAACAATGTTTTGATACCAATTTTATGGACATACACTGATAATAAAGCTATTTAATTAAAACTTTGAATGTAACTCCTAAAAAAGTCATGACATGTGACTTTGACTCACCTGTCTCAAGGTGTAAAACACTTGAGCTGTCATTATGTAACATTTAGTATTAACATATTACAACTATCATTCCCTACCTGCCAGCTAAGTCAAATACAGCTTGTATTTAATCCTCATGAAATGCAATTAATGAATGGCAATGAACAACTTCAATACATACCTATTTTTGTAAAGAGGAATATTTAATCATTAAGAATAAACCACTGAGCAATAAGTTTTAAAAACAAGTTTTTTGTCATGTCTCATAAACTGGTCATGGATACAAACACAATTGTACAGATCTACAAAAACAAAATATCATGAACTATGCGAGTGGTTCATAATAGGGATCACCCATTTGTCTTTCTTATTATATAAAATTGTTCTGCCAGCCTACAGCAAAAATGTTTGAGTATTGTAATAAAACCTGGGCAATAATACTATATGTATCGTTGCACACTGTGTAGGGTAGTTTTTAAGTTTATTTGACTACCTAGCAAATAACTGGCTGTATAACCATTGACATCCAATCATTTTAATGTAGTTATGGTTTATATGTACCTCATAATCTACTACATGCATATGTATGTAGCTATGTGCAGGCCATGGATACAAGTTAATGTTCATATGGCAGGCATGACACATGTACCATAGTGGTTACTAACTTATTGTTGCAACTGTATTTATGTCACTTATCAAAATGTCATACAAATGTCTAGGATCTCTTCCACAACAGAAATCTTTAAGCTGTAGTTTAAAAGATAGCACCAAGATCACTTTCGAGCATTGGATCGGCAATCACACTGATGGCTGATGGTAAATGTTGAATTATAGCTAACACTGCACTGACTGTGAATTTTATAGACACTGCAGATAGAGTAACCATTCTTGGAGCTAACTATAAGGAGTTGCAAGAATCGTGCAAGCAGGAGATAGTGAAAATTATGGCAATTCTAGGCGAAAGTGAAGCAGAAACTTTGTAGCTATATATTCTATTTAGAAAATATTTAGTTTCAGATAAAGAATGCAGCAGCAACAGCCCACCAGAGTTTAGGGTCATCACGGTGGAAGAGGGTTGAAACTGTCACAACCCAAACTCCATCAGAAATTGAAGGGGGAGAAAAGGTATATAAATGTAATCACTTCATAACTGTTAATTAACATGTTTTGAACTTGTAGTGTACAGAATGTCACTAACAGGAAACCTGGCCAGCTAGAGCAAAACCATGACTGGCCTCACTATGGCCAGTGGAAAGGAGGAAGAGAAAGGGGGAAATATGAAAACTATAGGAAATATTTTAGAATGCTTATTTATATACATATGCTATTATACTATGGCACATTGTTCTACATTTGCATTGAATATATATACATGCATCTATACAACTTGAAAAATTCAAATGGCTATCTATATACATAGCTTTAAAATAAAAAAAAACTATAAAGTTTGCACGTATATTTATTAGGGGTGCATATCTCATCATAGTAGTCGATATGATACGTATCTAGATATTGATGTTGTGATACGATACGTATCTAAATACAAAAGTTTTTACCAAGGGTTTGTTACAAAGTTTGACAGTCTTGTATGTAATTTATTATCTATATTACTAACATTGTCTTATTTAAGTACTTCACACTTTACAGTGCTTTTTCAAATTCTCAGGTTTGATCAATTAAATGGCAGCTGACAAGAGAAGTAAAATAAAAAAAGTTAATATCTGTCTATCTACTTTATTGTTAATTTGTTATGTTACTTTGCATGTAATGTTTTTGATAAAAGAAATGATGACAACATGTAGTACTCAATACTCATCTTTTATTGAATCATTAATTTTTGGCAAAAATACTTTATTAGAAATTCTGATTTTTTTCTGTACAAAATACTTATAATGTTTACTGAAAGTTTACCAAATTTCGTGAAGATACATAAACCGTATTGTATCAGACAATGTATCAATACAATCATATTAAGGCTTCATGATATGATATGAGTATCGTATTGCCACACCTTTAATATATATGCATTGCACCTGCATGCATGTATAAAACTCATGCAGTTACAAAATCCAGTCCATGCTCCATTCCAGTATTGTTCAGTAGTCCCTACAATCCAATATTTACAGACACCCCATATAGCTACAGGGTATAAATATAGTAGCTATATATATTTTACAAGCATATATATATCACATGGTATGTTGAATACCATACATCATAGTGATCATACATGTAGTACCACTATCAATGGTAACATTGGTGCAATGATATCAGGAGCAATAGCCATCCAATATGCATGAAGTCAGTCCAAAAATTGTCATTTTTCCCAAGAGAGCATCATACACCAACTACACATTTTATTAAACTAAAATGTTTCAAATAGAACAATATTGCTATTATACAGATTTATACTCATGGTAGACAAAAAACACACTAAAGATCCCTATTCCCAATTTTAAAATTATCAATTTTTAATAATCTTGTAATAAATATGTATTAATAAACTTTATGAAACATACCTATTTGTAGTAGCTCTTTTACAGCTCTTGCTTTGAAAAGATGCTCTCCTCTTTGGAATTCATCTGCACTTCCATTTGCCAAACAAGAATATAACCTGTACATAAAGAAAAAATATCATGAAGATACTGAAAAAACCAAACAATTATGAAAAAGTAAAATTACACCATACCTGCCCATTTGTAATATTGTACACATACATATATATCCACTTTTTTCAAAAAGCAAATATGTATATATTTATTCACATTTATTAAAGAATTTAAAACATAGGTTTCACAATTTAATAACCATTATTTCCAAGTGGCAGAGAATGGCAATTTTAATACATTTGTGTTTATTACACCATAAAGACACACTTTTATTCTTCACACAATAAATTAGCTAGATTTTGGTAATATTACTGCCCTATCATTAAAGCATTATGATTATAAAATGTACAATATATAATCTTTATAAGCTTGAAGATAACTTTTGTGTTCAAAATCATATCTAATTCCAAAATTACCAAAAAAAAAGAAATATCTTCTCTACTTTAGAAATGTAAATTAATAAACAGACCAACTATAAATTATTAGAACAAATTTCATTTTATACCAAAGCAGTAAACACAAATTTTAATTATACTTGAATGACATAGCATCATCATCATAAGACAATAAGTTTTTGTTGAAAAAATACAAAGAACAGGTTAAAGATACCTAATGTCTTCTTCATTTTCAGGAAAACTCCAGAATGCTATACGCAGTTGCAACTGTTCCGGTACAGGAGGATAGACTCTCTCTACGACTTCAAAGGGAATGTTAGCTGCAACCTCCTTTGCTGCTAGCTCCACCAGAGACAAATGCTGTCCTTCTGCAAGTAGATTTGTGACTAGCTCAACTTTAAAAAGTAAGTAATTCAAATTATACTACACAAAGTTTTCCTACAGTGGTTTATAAAATACATTGTTAAACATATAGTTTGATTTTTATCATTAAAGAAAGCAAATGAAACAATGAAAGACTAATACTGTGGCACACTAATAAATGCATGCTTTGTACTAACAAGGCCAATTTAGTTCTAACACTCTCAAGATCAGATAAATGTCACTGATATCCTCTGAATTTTCCCTTTTCACAGTGGAAATACTTAAAATAAAAGACACTAATTTTAGTAGTTGCTTTAGTTATCAATCAGAACATTCCATTTTATATATCCAATCAGTTTCAAGTTGTTTGGTAATCAAGTACACATTTCTTTTGATATTTTGTCTGACTCACTCCTTCCAGTTACAAATCATAAAAAATACTAAAACAAGATTTATTGGCAACCTACAACTTCATCTTACTGCTACCTTTAATAGACACTGTTTAATAACATTTGTCATCAATATTCTTGGTAAAAATCAATTTATAGATAATTATTGTAGTTCCTTTTCAATTATACATTAATTTATTATTGTGTGCTGTCTGAATACAATAAACTTAATATATTCAAAAATAAAAGACCTGTTACTTATAAAACTCACTAAACCTAATAACACAAGTTTGATATCTTGTCACAGAAGAATATTCTTGTGGTTTCCAAACAGATATAATTAAAGCCAAAAACATTCTCAAGAAAAAACAAAAAAAATTTCTAAAGTAACAAAAAATTTTCAGATTTGTAAGTTTTATGTTAGAATCCTTTGTACAACCCAATGCAAGTTCCTGGTAGCTAATATGTTGACAAACCACAAATTACTGCTACAACTATTCTGTATACCTTATACCAATGTAGATAAATAATAATCTCTTTTATCCAATCATTTTTAGCCATTTGCTCTAACTATGTTCAAAGCTAAGCTTAATTAGTAATTATTCAGACGACATGCTGAGAAATCATAGTGACAACATAGGATTCCGACAGACAAGGATGGAAAACTCATTACATTTCCAAAGGATGATAATTTCTTAACAAATAAAAGCTTTAAGTTGGGGTGAGCAGAAATACTGGAAAATTGATGAATGTTTTGTTTACAAGAAAAATTTCTCACAGCTGTGCAGAAATTAACATTTGAACTTATATTTTTTTGTTTATTTCAAATGATGATTTTTTTTAAAACTTAGTTGCATTAGCAGTTGGACCACACAAAGACAGTTCTGGGAACTGAGCTACACTGATTACTGCAGAAACCCTTCACAGGCTGATTAATCACAAGAGTTTGGGTTCAAAATGCTCAATTAAAAGAAGAAAAAATAACCAATTTTAGCAAATATCTAACCAGCCTTACAACTTTTTAGTCCTAAAACTTACCAAAATTGATTATTCTGTACTTACGATTTTATAAACAAACAAAAAATAGGATCAATTACACAGGCCTGCAAATTTAAACTTCATACACAAAAGTTGTTTTGGTTTTTATAACGGATTTTCCATTATTCAGCTATGCAGATTTTGAATATAACATTCATCTTTTTCTATCACGTAAGGGGTTTTTACAAATTAGGAAAAAAAACAACTCTTACTTAAATCAAATTATTATTTCGTTTACCACAATGAACATTTTTTATTATGTGTTTTTCTCGTGGGTTCTAGAACAATCAATAAAACTCTCACATCGCGATTGGTTGAGAAAAATCTATAGCTAGTGGTCATCAACATTTTAAGCATAACAAAATGTGACCCAATTTCAATGAAAATTATTCACTTATGTAAAAGTACA
>NW_013665830.1:628195-630702 GCF_000517525.1 Limulus polyphemus | reverse complement strand
CATTACCCATTTAAGCCGTCTCCATCCATTATTAGTTTACTATATATATATATTACGAGCATATATAGTCTTATGACAAAAAATACAGCAAATAAATTAATATATAAGAATCAAATTTTTACAAGTTTTGTATTATCATTCTTCTCCACTTACACAAAGTACTGGAAATAATGAAAATGGTTACCTGTATGTACATCTATAAACTAGGTATCATCATTGTATGCATATGAAAAATTTAATTGTATCAAACTAAAATCAAAGAGCATGTTTTATTTACATATGTAAAAATATCTGAATTTCAAAATATTTGCTATTTATGATCTCATAAACCTAATATTTGTGATAAAAATTGTGCAAGACTGTACATGGTTTTTCCCACTTTCCTCAAATAGTATTTCAGATCCATTTTTTGTCTGGCCACATGTTCAATACCAGAATTTGTGGCCTGGGCCTCACTATGACATGCATACATATATATTTGCACAGCTCCAGTATAAAAAGTTTTTGATAGAATAAAGTATGTTGGTAAATCACAAAACATTTTTTGAATGTCTATGAGGTTTTGAGTCTGTTTTACTTCACCATATAGTAACCTAAATTAATTTTGGTATGTTAATGATGTTATGACATTTCGTCAAATTCATTATTCAGTATTATACAGCGGATCAATTGTTTGATGATTGTGTGTGTATGTGTGTATACAAACACACATACACACACACACAATCATTTTTTGAAAGAGTTTCAAAGTCAACATACTGAGTATCAAAAGCTGGTGAAGCTCTGAAAACCAATAGAATATTTCAGAGAAAAGAATTGCTAGACTAAACAAATGTTTTTCTATTGTTATATTCCAGACAAGCTGACAAGACGTATTATATAAAACTCTCCTGATCAGTGACTTTTGGCAAATAAAAGACAGATTCTCAATGGTATTTTTATACACCTATGATTTGAAATTCAGAATAATGTTCCAAAAAGTCTACAGTGTATCACAGTTTTGATCACGAACATTGACCTAATGGTTTTTGGTGTTTTACCAGCTTTTGGCATTCAGCATCATACCTTTGAATTTCTTAACTGATTTAGAGGCATCACTAACTTTTTTATAGTAGTAGGGGGTATGAAAGTATGGAGATGGAGAAATATCTTTCATATAACTTACACTGTGCTGAATTTAAATTTCAAAGATACATCTGGAGTGTAAGATTTACAACGTTATTCTCCTGGAAGCATGAATCAATTTATGTCATGGTAGCATTTTCTTCATTACACATATTTTAAACACCTACGAAAAGTTTTCAGGTCAAAATGATGTTTAGAGAAACAACTTGCATGTATGTACAGTTTAAATATACAGACACATCAAGAATGCCTTTACTTTCTATGAAAAATTAATATTCAAAAGTGATATATCTAGGTGCACAGGCATAAGTTACCAAGACAAATTTCTAGCTCTTGTTCAGCAACACCAATGATGATTACAAGCTTGTAAATACAGTATGTGAATATAGTACTAACAAGTAAAGGATATCAGCTTAGCATAAAATGTTTTCAATTTCCTGCTACATTTTTTATTCTATAGTATATCTAAAGGAACCAAACAGAAACTTGCACTGAAGGATAATGTAATTTACAAGTAATTTTGCTTCCAATTTCTAATTTAAGAAATGGGACATTCCGATGTATTTCAGAATTTTTTTTTTTACAGTAGCAAACTAAATGATATGATTCATTATAGTATTTCAGCCATAAAAAAAAAGAGCATTTTTGTATTTAGTAACACAATTTTCACATTTAAAAGTTATACATAATATAGGAAGTAAGTACAAATAGACAATCTGTAACAAACATACACCCTATAACAAAGTTTCGCTAAACGACCATTTTATTGTCTTGCGAAATGTGAAAAACTATAATTATACTTTTCCAAAAATGGCAGACCTTGGTTCAATTCCTTTAAGCTTGGACAACATGTCTTTTTGAACAAAGAAACAAATCTTAAAATGCATAAGGAATAATTAAAAATTAGGGGAAACTCATGCTTCATGTACAAAACATTTTTTGGTTGTGGTATTTTGTATTTGAATGCAGACAGTTTATAAAATGTAAAGGCAAGCTGTGTATTTAAAGTAATTAAAATAGTTAAATGACCTGCCTAGACTACTCACATATCAGATTCGGAACAGAGTTCTCAATGAAACTAATGACCAGGAGAATGTCTCCATGACTGCAAGGTTAAACCTATTCCACCAACACATGATACCCACAAAACACCTCTATTACAAAACACACTTTGAGCTGAACAGTCTGATCAAAAGTGGCAAACCGAACAACTTATCTAATAAGGGACTGAATCCTATCAACACTTTCAAATTCTGGGTATCAAGGGTAGGTACTGCAATTCAATGGAAAGACAATACTGGTACTCTAAATGTCATTAAGCAAATGGAGAAATTCACACACAAAACCTTAACACATTAAAACTAGCTGTCTGAGATGGGGCT
>NW_013665830.1:622792-627401 GCF_000517525.1 Limulus polyphemus | reverse complement strand
CAAAACATTTTTTGGTTGTGGTATTTTGTATTTGAATGCAGAAAGTTTATAAAATGTAAAGGCAAGCTGTGTATTTAAAGTAATTAAAATAGTTAAATGACCTGTCTAGACTACTCACATATGAGATTCGGTACAGAGTTCTCAATGAAACTAATGACCAGGAGAATGTCTCCATGACTGCGAGGTTAAACCTATTCCACCAACACATTGACATCGGCCTTTGTATAATGTCTGATAGATGGGATATCCCCAACTCATTTGGGTGCTACTACCACAGACATTACCCATTATGACAATAAGTTGACAATCAGGACCTATAATGGTATTGCGATATACACACACACATCTACCCCACTTTACATTTATGGTGACATAATCCATACTTCCCTACTCCCAATTTCATTTTTGCACAGTTCAATGAAGTTTAAAAAGTTCCCCACACATGATACTCTTTTAATTGTATAAATATCTGGGTTATTTCAATTGTTGGTCAAACTATGTGATTTCCTGAGTAGTTCTGTACTGTGAATTTGGCTGACATCTGTGACTTTATTTACCTCAAAAAACCAACTTTACCTTCCAACTCACCATTGAGAGACTAGTGTAAAGAATAATAATAATTATACAGAACTTTTATAATGAAATAAGTATTTTTCATAGCATTATCATCTTTATATGTATACATATTTTTAATAAAATGTGAAGACAGTTATAAGGATAGTATAAAACTTATTATAAAACACAAATAAGATAAACATTTCTCATCCTCGATATTACAAGTGCTGATACACCTTTCAAAACCAAAGTTCACAAAAATATAATCATACTAGCCCTATATCCCCTGGGTTCTGCACATAAAACAAAAACTTAGCATAATAAAAAGCCTAATTAAGCTCTGATCACCCAACAACCTGAATGATGAAATTAGCCATCTAACACAACACTTCACTGACTAGAAAAAGTTTCCTCAAAGTAAAACTGTAGAAAAAATTATACACAGAAACCTCAACGCTTCACAATTCATACCCAACCAATAATGCCAAATCCAAGAAAACAACCAACAATAAAACACTACACTGATGTATGTATACTACCACATATATGTATACTACCACATATACCAGAAATCAGAGACAAAAAAAACTAACATTCAAAAAACTTGTCATTAAACAAGCAACCCCCCAATTAAAATCATCCAAAAACTGGGTACAAAAATAAAATACGTACTATGTAAAGACTATTCTAAGACAAACACTATACGAGTATTATCTATAAAATATAGTAAAACAACTGTAATGAATTTTACATTAGTGAAATAAATTGAAAAATAGAAACAAGGTTCATTAAACAACAACAAAAAATACCCTCTCATGTTTCTGAATGCTGCAACTCGAACATACAGGAATACTAAAATACTAGACACATAGCCTAACATAAACAAATCAAAGAAGCACTTATAATACAACAGCACAAACTAACATTAAACAAATGCCAAAAGACAATTTTATACCCACAGAATACTAATAACTTTTTAAATACCACTTATGTAATTCTGTTTTTATTTGAAGTTTAAATTATAAACACAAATTATGTTACAATGCCTCTAGAACATTACTGCTGTTCTCATTTCACAAGACATGATCTCAGTTTGTAATTACTCCTAGCATGACGATGACCTAAGCAGACTGAAACATTACTGCATTTGTATGCGTGCTCTGTTTTATACTACCCATATGAGCCATCTCTAGGAGTTATTAACTTCAAGTGGGTTTCTCGACATCACAACAAACATAAATTTATTTTCATGAAGTCAATATAGCAGCTGAAAAGTTTCAAATGTAAAGTTTCTGTAAAATTAGCTAAAATCTTGTACATTCCTTAAAAAAATTAGGTTTCTAATTATATTAACTAACTAATATTAATACCAATCGTTTTTCTGTTTGAATATGAAAGTCCCAAGCAAATTTCTAAACTTGTTAGAACTTTTATGCGAACTGTTGTACCTATCAGGCTTTTTAGAGGTATGAAATATTTAGCTCAGTGCAAGTATATGAAACAAACAATGATCACTCACATCTTGAATTCAACTGACAGGTTATCTGTGGTTGAGAACACATCCAAGATTGGAATTGGTTAAATTTTTGTGGTAAAAATATTCCCACTCTTGGGTGTTACCACATGGAATAACTCTATCTGTGGAAAAAATGGCAGTTATTAGTAAAATAAATAAAAATTATGACAAAAGTACATAATTTAAATAGTCCTCTAATATCTAATCTCTTTTTAACCACATTTGAAAAGAAAAAAGAACAAAAAACAAGTTCTAAAAATACATAAAAATATATATTTATAGACTTAACTTATGCCACAATTAGTGGAATATGCTAACTGATTCATCATTAGGCCTATTCAATGATTACATTCAATTAATCAACTATTGTCAAAAGACAGCTAAAAATACAACCATCCAAAAATTGGATTGTTCTCATGAGATAGCTAAAATAACATTTTGATACCATGGTGGGCTGAACAAAGACAGCCCATTGTGTAGCTTTATACTTAATAGCAAACAAACATAATAGGAATATTTGAATAGTTGGAATAACCAAAACAGAAATAATGGGAAACATTAATTTCAATGAATTTATTATATTCATGAATCATGACACTAATTGACTAAGCTTACAACCTTGTATTAATCAAAAATACTAATGAGGAATCATAATGGCAATATTTTGATTAATTGGATAGTTGGAATAATCTGAAACAATTAGTTGATTGCTTTTATAGCATCATTCAAATTTCTATTAATAAACAAATGCCAAACAGCATATAGGGCAGTTATAAACATTTCCCACTTTTAATTTTGTTAGCTAATAAAATAAGCAACAAAAAAAATTTTACAACCAAAAAATATAGAAACTTAATGTAACTTTCATCTTACAATAATGACTTTTACCTATAGAATGTTAAGGAATTTATTTTCTGTAGCATGTAGGTAAACAACTTCATCTATTTTAAATGTAATAACAAAAATTTAATATTAACTTGTTACGTAGTGCTAAAAAAGCTATTTATAAAAAAAAATCATAAAAAAATAGAAAATTACTGACAAAACATCATCCATTAATTTTCAAATCCACATTTTTTCTTGGATGAGTTATTGATGTATGAAATGATTTTATGCATTTTGTAGCTACTAGCTAGACATCTTGACTAAATAGTGTGTATCATAAAAGAGGCACTGTCACAAAGTACAGGAACAAAGTTTACATTGTAAATAAAATTCCATTTTAATCTTGATTCTTGACTGGACACTTAGCAACAACCCAAAACAGCCAAATGTAAAAGTTTGTAAATTTCATGGTCAATTAAAAGCATCAGAAATAGGGTATGAAGGAAATGGGTGATATTTTCTTGGTAAATATTTAGAAATTGCAATTTTATAGGGATTGTGAGAAAAAAGTAACATATTAATAGTGATTAAATGATAATTCACGAGATAAACAATATTTACTACATATTCCACACTTTGTAATTTTGTGATGGAATCTTACACTTTTAGCATCAGCATTTCTTTATAACTGGGTGACACAATGATTTAAAAATATCAGAATTTGCTAACTGTTTAATTGCCAAGCTCATTAATCAACTGCATTCAACTAATCAATTATTCTTACATAAGACTGGGATAGTCGGAATAATCAAAAATAGTAATAACCAGACACACTATCTTTAATTAGTTGTGATTACTTTTGTAAGTCATGACACTAATCGATTAAGCTGAACAACCTCGAATCAATCGAAAGTTAATATTTTCCAACACTGAAAATATATTTCTGATAAAAACTTACCTCCTCTCACAGTTACAGCTATTCTCAATTTGTCTGCCTTCTAGTGTACAAATTTGTGGTTGCCATTAGTCTTGAAACTCCCACTTAATTTAATGCATATAGCACATGGTTTAACTGCATTTAAGCATGCAAATTAACATGTGACACTCCTCCACTAATAGGTGTGCAAAAAATCCTCCTTATGCAACTGACTTACTCTATGCAGTTGAACCCAATCTTCACTTTGAGATTAGGCATGAAAAACGACACAGAAAGTGGGGAGGATGAGTGGGAAGTGTGAGAAGTGGAGGTGAGTATCCATCAGAAATATATTTTCAGTGTAGGGAAATATTACTTACCTCTTCTCACAGTTACAACTAATAGGACTGGTGTAAAATTACCTAGATGAGCACTCTTCAAAAGTGTCTGAAGAGCACCCATGTATTGAGCCCTCTATTGAGAGGAAACACACATGGGAGACTGCACCACATCTGAATCAAGTATACTCTTTGCCCATGTGGAGCCAACAGGTGTGGTGTCACAATCAAAGGGCAGTACAAGGTAACAATTCCAAATATATAAGGAAGAGGAATGTATGGGAGTGTCTAGGGCACGTCGGACAGTAGTGGGAGGTCAACTCCAATCCATACCAGTGGCACTGGGAGGAATTTGACCAGTTCATGGTAGGAGGAGAATCCTCAACCATTCACTTCAGGTCTAGGAATCAGAAGGGAAGAGGGGCCTCCTTTCCACGAACCTAAATGATCATGTATGCA
>NW_013665830.1:615977-621834 GCF_000517525.1 Limulus polyphemus | reverse complement strand
ATCCAGCTCCAACCAAAACCAGTCGCCGAGGAACCAACATCCAGGCAGTAGTAGAAGGAAGGGCAAATTGCAAAATAAACAGAAAAAATCCAGTTCAGACTGGCATAATCTGAAATAAAACATCAGAGGACAGTCACACCTTCTACACAGGCAGAACGCCACTGCCCTACTCTCGACCGAGTGGAATCGTACACACTCAGGAGGATTCCTCCATGATCCACCAACCCAGCAGCTATGAGTTAGGAAGTGGTAAGGAATCTCATACTTCACTGGAAGAAGGGGAAGTGGAGAATCCAGAGGAATGCATCACTGGAGAAAATGCAATGGGTGACCACAAAAGCCTATTTTGAAAAGCAGATTGTTCCCGGTTCCGGCAATCGAGGGCAAAAATATCTTTCCACTTTACTCATGTTAGTCCGCGAGTGTCTGGTCCAGTAAGAACATATTTATGACACAATATACTATGAGGAAGAACCTGCAAGCAGTCTTGTGGAACACCCCATCACAACAGTGAGCATGATAGATCTTACAGATCTCACAGTGAAGATTTTGGATATCATTATACTTGGATTCGCACCACTCACCACAAAGCGGTATCAATTACATGTGAAGTAGGCCCCTGAAAAAAAAGAAAAGTAACAAAAATAACTTATCTGCTCAGTTGTACCAAGATATGGAGAACAGCTACAAGGAAAAGATGATATCTGGCTGAGCAGGAAACTGCCAGATGGTGCAAGTAGCATGACACAAAGGTGTGGGAAGTGGTCCACATGCCAGCCTGGATAATCTCCTCTAAACAATGAAGGAAATAAGCAGCCAAGGACATTGGGAGGTGATGGATCTGATGGGACAAAACACAGAACAATTGGCAAGGTTCAGGAGAAAGGGAATGAGAGCCATGAAAGGTTGCTGTGTACAACATGTAACACCATAAAGCATGGAACGGACACAGGAGACGATCCAGATCAGAGCAGGTGGAAATATGGGATATTGAAGAAAATGAAAAATGGGTGATGGATATATATTTCCTTCATGAGCAGATGATGTTTTTGGAAGGAAGGAATAGTCTGGATACAAAAGGACATAGGTTTTGTGGTACAAAATGCAGCATGTGTTGATGGCGAACAAGTCTGACAGGCAATGTCCACAAGCCCAAAGAGAAGGATATATGTCTTCAAGGAAAGGTGATATAAGGAACATGAGGTAATGGTTCAAAGGGAGGAAGGGAAAGGGCATGGAGAATAACATTTAGATTCCAGTCTGGCAATTGAGTGGCATGAGGAGGACAATGAAGACACATAGACTGAAATAAAAGAGAAATAAATGGAGAGAAAAACATGGGAAAAATGAAAGATAGATGACAGGGCCTCCTTAAAACCTGCAATGTTTAAAATGGACAGACTCATGTCAAACAACCATGTAAAAATCATACATCTGAGCAAGGGAAGCTGAGGATAGGGAGAATCCATGTCAGATAAACAAATGACAGAATATTCTCCACTCATGTTGATACACAGACATGGTTGAAAATGAATAGAGCGAAACAACAGGGATGCTACACTCGTGGATAGTCCCGATTCACTTGTAAAGGACCAGACAAAAGCCATGCATGAAACACCCCTGAGTGAAATTGCTAAAGAAGGGACTGGAAAAGAGAGAGAGGTAATGAAGGTAGTTCCTAGAGAAGGGACAGAAACCATGGTTGAGCTGGCCAGAAAGAATCCACAAGAAGGACTTGACAAGAGAAATTACTCAGGCTAGAAGAAAAATGGGAGGGTATGTATGAAGGAAAAGGTCCTTCCAATCATAGCTGAACACATCCATGGCTAAAGCCAAAGGATATGGGACTAGGTATCAAAAGAGAGGAAGTTTGGCATTTAAAACGAGTGGCAAATGCATACAGCTGGGGAGTATCCAACCGAGAACATAGCCATCAGAATACCTGGGAGTCAATACACCACTCTGTAGGTAGAACCTGTTTGAGGCAGGACAGATGAACCATGAGAAGACTGAGGGCACCCGGTATAAGACAACCCAGCATACAAATTTGATGGCTGTGAGCCCAGAAGAGGAGTTCTAGTGTGTGGGAAAAGAAAGACCAGGATTGAGTGCTTCCTTTTCAGGTGATGTAAGACCTAACTCCTCCCGAGACTAATGGCCTGAGATCTCCTGTTTATTGCAGCAAGCACCCCATCTTGACAACGAGGCATCTGTGAAGACATGGATATCTGTATGGGGAGGAGGAATAGGTACCCCTACTGTTGTTTTGTCCCTGTCTAACCACCAGAGGAAGTCAGATGGAAGGGATATTTGTAAATCGAAAGGGTATAATGAGGTGCCATTGATCTTATAGTACCCACTGCATGGAATGCACATGGACATGGCCCAGAGGGATAAAAGACTCCCGTGATACTCAAGTCCCCAAAAGAGACAGAACCTCTTGTGTAGGGAGAAAAGGTGCTGATAGTGCTCTCTGAACTAAAAGCTCCATAGCTCATACACAAAGAGGAAAAGACTGGGCTTGACTGAGATGCGAATTGAAAAAAAACACCAACAGAAAAACAAGATATTTAGTGAGGTGGATAATGGACTTCTCCACCTAGATAATCCAACCCACCCAAGCAGTTTCTTGGATGAAAAGTTAGGTGAGTGTGGAACACACTGTGAAGGATAGAGTCAGAAGAAGTCAGATGTACATATAAAGATAAAAGTGAGCCCACAAAAATGTAGGAATTAGGCAAATGACTGGATCACCCAACAAAAAGTGTAGGGTGTCAATGCCAGCCTGAAAGGAAGAGCTTGGAATTGATAAATGTGATCCTCATGGACAAAACATATAGAACGACATGAAACTCAAGCAATAGGGATGTAAAAATAAGCATCGGACACATCGAGTCTTGTCATCCAAAGCCCTGGAAGAAAGGCCCACCTGAGAGACAGGTACGATTTCATGGTAAACCATGTCACATAAAGGAAGTGATTCAGACAGGAGAGATCGAAAACAGGATGTCAATACCGGTCTTCTTGAGGATGACAAAAAGTCAGGAATATTATCCTGGAAGCACAGGAAAAACTTGTTTGATGGCACTCTCAATGAGAAGGTCTTGAACTGTTTCTGAGAAATGCTAGCAGGAAATGAGATCTTGAGGGGGAGGAAGGAACTGGGACAGGGGATAAGACTGGAAGTGTAAGGAAAGGAGGAAAGAGTCATTCTAACAAAACTCAAATGACCCAAGAGTTTGTTGAATGATGATATGCAAGTGCATGAGCCTCTGCAGTACATGTGATGCATGGCATTCTAACCCCACATGTAATTGATCTGCAAAACATTTGACATGGACCCCAATATCAGGCAAAGATGCTGCAGTTAATAAGGAAGGGAGGAATCAAATGACATTGGTGAGAAAAAACAACATACCTGTGATAAAGTCAAAAAATGGTGACTGGGGTCTAGATGTTTCAACCAGCTGCGAACGTGCTTGCACAGCAAAGGAAGAGGGGGGGGGGAGCTGTCCAAGTCCACATCGTCCTGATCTAAGTGTTCAGGTAATAATAGAATTGCTTCCTCCACCAATAATGCCACATCTGCAGCTATTGTTGCAAGCTGTTGAACACTAGTACTGTCAGTAGCCATTGTAGTTGTAATAGTAAATTGTGAATTCAACAATATTAACTGATTACTGGTAACTGAGTGAGAAATAGAATTCACAATCAAATAAAGAAATCCAATCCAATAGTGGATTATAAACAATACTACAGAAGAAAAAAATGTTGAAATCAAGCACTAGGTCTTAAAACAGTTGTGCCAAATCGAGAAGTGAAGATTGGTTTCAATGAAGTAGTGGATGCCAGCAATTTACAAAACATACGGTGGGAATCAATGATTCACTGAAAAGTAAAGAATGGGTTTAAAGTTTTTCTTTTCCCAAAAGAGTGTGTGCAAGGAGTGCCTTGAAGGGAAAAATATCCCATTCTCGTCCATTGGTTATGTTAAATGTGTGATCTAAATTATGATAACCCAAATGCATTACCTTGCACTTACATGTACAAAAATTAAAGGTCATTTACCAAATATTTGTCCAAGTCATTCTTTATTTATAAAGCTGGTCAATTTAATCAGTTTCTTATGAACAACAACTAAATCAATATAATGTAAACTAACTGATTAATCAGAATTAGTGTTTCCATTTATTACTGTTTTCAACTATTCCAACAATTGATTATATCAACTGTCACAAAAATAATCAACTAAGCAAAGTTAGAGTTGGGGAAGTTAATCGATTACCTGTGGCCAGTGATTACATCAATTATTGTCTTGTAAACTAATAAAATTAGTGTTTCCAATCAATATTTTTTATTATTCCAACGATCAGTGAAATAAAATTACAAATATAATGATAATCAGAAAAATTAGTTTTTGATTAATTCACTTCTTTCAATTATTCCATCTATCCAAGTAATTGAAATATTGCCATTATGTTTGTTTTAGCCCAAAAGCTACATAATTGGAGCAAGGAGGAGGAGAGAGAGAGGGGGGATACAGTGATTTGGGGGTCTCAGGTTTGATTCCCATTGCACTAAACCTTCTCACTCTATTTTTGTTATTGCAAAGCTACTAGGGCTACCTGCTACTGTCACTAATTTTAAATTGCTGACTGGAAGAATGGCAACTGTCTAGCACCACCCACCATTCAAATAAAGTGAAAGTTTACTGTTTTATTACATTGTATTATGTTTTAAATTTATAATGGGTAATTGTATTCTTGTTGCATAAGCAGCTATGGATCTATGGAAGGATTCTAGAGTGTCTGCACTTCTCCCATTAATTTTTTTTTTCTTTTCCAGAAATGAATAGCTATTATTTAATGTGGTATAAGATGTAGATCAAGGAGGTCAAAGCCCCCCCCCTTCATTTCTTTCAGAAATCAATGAAAAACATCAAGATGTCCATACACTATCAT
This sequence comes from Limulus polyphemus, assembly GCF_000517525.1. Taxonomy (NCBI): domain Eukaryota; kingdom Metazoa; phylum Arthropoda; class Merostomata; order Xiphosura; family Limulidae; genus Limulus; species Limulus polyphemus. The sequence continues at coordinate 616,873 of NW_013665830.1, read as the reverse complement.
ATAGTATCAAAAGAAACATATTGCCACAAAAGATTTTCTGAAATCAATAAAACTGGAGTCTATAACAATCTCGTGAAGGCCTCAGCCAATAACTGATTATTTCTAAGCTAATACAATAAATGTCAATTAAATGTTGCCATGATAAATTTTTGTGCCTGTTTCCAAACACACTAATCATATGTCTGGACTTTAGAAATTTGTTTCATCAAAGTTATTGTTGATTAGAACAACTGCAGGTCTTATAGATTTGTTATAGAATTGATTTTTCATTGTTTAGAAGTTAGATTTCTCCTGAGAAAGATGCTTTATGCACTGTGATGATGTCTAAAATAAATGAAAATATAAAATGGCATGACTGTATAAGTAGGACATTTAAAAAAAAAAATGTTTAAATAGGCCTCCTGTTTACCAATGCTATAATTTTTTCTGAATATCATTATAATTAATTATAACTATTTAATTTTAATCAAATAGTTTGAAATCTTTGTTTATGTTTTCATATCAATCACATTACTAGAAATAAAAATATCAGCTTTTAATTAACTGGATTACAACCTGACTCAGCTAATCATTTCAGAATATATTAACATTATTTTAACTTCAATTTATTTAGGTTACTTTAGAACTGTATGAGCAACATTAATCAAAAATAATACTTTATTATACTTTAAGTCTCTTCTTTCATATAAAAAACACTGAAAATTTGGTAACAGTATTACACATCAAAGTTAATTGGTATAACATAATGATGTTTTGGGACAACACAGGGCCTATTCGTCCAGCTCGGCTGATCCATCCTCTAAACTAAATTAAAATAATTAAAAATAATAATAATAGTCTTAAAGCCAGCCCTTGTCAATCATATACTTATCAATCTTTTTCTTAAACTCACTTAA
>NW_013665830.1:609049-615065 GCF_000517525.1 Limulus polyphemus | reverse complement strand
AATCTCCTGTCATCCAAGTCAATTTAAATTTCTCAAATTTACAAATAATGCTTTTTTTTTAATTTTATCTCTTAAACTGTTGTGAGCCAACCTGGGTTTTTTACTTACAGTTACCCTTTTCTTTATATAAGGAATATGTTTACTTGAATATTAAACAATTTATGTTTAAACATTTTCCACATCTGATCAGTGTGTCCAAATAACTCAGCTGCCAATTCACAACAGATAATTCTTGTCACATCCCTTCAAAATTAGCTTTTTTGAAATTTGTAACCAAAATAACATTATTCCTTATCTCCATATGCAGCAAAACATTAAACTTAACAGAGCAATGATCACTTGCATCCACATGTTCCCCAATTTCCACCCTCTTGATCACTTCTGTATTTGAAGTTAACGATAAGTCTAAAATAGCATTGATTCTTTGACTAACTGGTGAAGAAAGTCATCCTGAACAGTTTCCAAAAACTTTTCTCCCTCATGGTTTGACTCTAGAATTTCCCAATCTATATGCCTGAAATTAAAATCACCCATAATTATGACTTCATTAACAGCTGAAATCTTAATTGCAGCATCATTGTAAAAATGAAACATTTCTGTTGCTAGCGTGAAGAATTTAAACATTGTTACTTGTTAACACATTATTCAATATTATCTGAATAAACTTCCTAGTTTTATTCTTATTCTAATAGTTTTCAAACCTTATAATATTATAACTATCAGGTATTATTTTACAAAATAAATGTTATTCTAATTTTTATGCTGTGTTACTGTACATTTAAGCTACATAAAGAATATCAAAAAATACTAGCTTCTTACTTTGACTAAGTACTTGTTTCCTTAACAAGTAAAATAATATGATTATTAATTTTCCTCCATTGATTAAAAGCATTTGAGTAACTGAATAGTTGCAACAGGTGACAGAAAAGTGAGTCAACTTTACGCCTTCATCAAAAGCATACAATGTAACTGTAGAAAAGTTATGAAGACAGCACACTCATTCCCTTTATTTTTAATGGTATTGTTGGAGTGGGAGATGTAGGAGTCATGTAACACAGTTATTCAAATATAATCAATTAGCTAAAGCACTTTACCAATTAGTTTTTCCAATTATTAAAGTTTTAGGTTATTCGAACCTAAATTATGATTAAATCAACTGTCACAAAAATAAGTAACTAACCAAAATTAGGGTTTCCAATTATCCAAATAATTAAAATATTGCAACCAAACTTGTTTTCCCCGTCTTTGTTATGGAAAACGTACTGAGGTTATGTGTCATTGTCACTAATTTTGCACTGTGGAAGACAAATGGCTGGCAACACCCAACACCAACATTTTTTGTAGTTGTTGTTGGACTGCTGATTGAGGGAATGGAATTGGCTGGTAGCACCTATCACCAACTTTCTTTTTTGGTTATATGTACCATGGTTTCAGGAACATTTTATTAATTGATTAATTCTTATATGGGCTTGATCACTTTCAATGACCTTATAAACATCATGTACCCATGAAACTATACATACTATAACTCTGAATGTACAATGTGTATCTATGAAATTTCAAGTTTTTAGTAAACATTACAAGTCTGTTGTACACAAAAAAATCAGTTTTAGTACAGTGTTTTTACTAAAGATTTGTCTGTGAATCTATAAAGCCACTACTGAACCAATCTGAGTTCAAGGTGATTTTCATGTTAAGAATACAAATACTTTTTACATCTTACAATTTTAATATTTCATCTGAATAAGTTCTGGAACCTCCTAAATGAAAAAAAAAGTATTTTTCAATAAAACTACATTTTATCTGTCATTTTTTCTTTCCTAGCACTAGTTGTAGTGAAATCAACAACAGACAGAAAAATAAAAAGTTCTAAAGTAAGAAATAAAGTTACTTTTTTTCTTAATAGAATGACTTGCATATTTTTTTTTTTCTTTATAGAATGACCTGCATATTGTAACAAAATGATTACATATTATTTAATCTTATTACATTAATGGCCTAACCACTAAAGCATGAGCAACACCACTCATTAATAACAAAGGTTCAGTTTGAATGGATTCTCTTAGTAATTTTTCCTTCACTTTAATTAATTCTAATTAACTATTCTTTCTTCCCAATCTCCACTAGTAAGATATTCTTAGCTAATCTTATATGGGATATCTTAATGAGTAATATCCTTAGAAAAAAAAATGAGCAGATTAAGAAAGCAAGATTTTCCTATAGTGAATCTATGTTGGCTTACTCTTTTGTGGTAGCATTTTTTTTTAACTAAATGATTTTGTAGTTTCTTTTATCAGACTAGAATTTTGCTTTCATCCTAAGCAGCCTTTCAGGCTGAAGCTGCTCACAACCAGTCTTCCCTGGTTTCTTTGATTTCATGCTTTACTAGATTGTGGGTACCCTAAAAGTTTACCCATCCTCGGGACTAATGTGAAATGCTACCTTGGTCTGATCCTCCTCCTAATAGCCAGCAACGCCCAAACATTTCAATCAACATCACATTGAAATAATTTATTGCCTGTTCTTTCATCTATGTCACTGATGTAAATTAAAATTAGCAGAGGCCCTAGCACTGAGCCTTGAGGTACCCCACCTGTGGCATGAATTCAGCTTGACTGAACTCCATTTATAACAATCCTCTGCTTTCTTCCATCCAGCCAGTTTTCTATCCAATGAGCCAACCTATCACCCACACCTACAGAGGTAACTTTTCATAAGCTTTTTCTGTGACATCTTACCAAATCCATTTTGAAAATCCAGATATACCACATCCACACCTGCACTCTCAGCTACACATGCAGTAATCTCTTCAATGTCAAAAGACTAGTAAGGAGAGATTTTCCCCAGTGAAATCATGTTGACTATCCAACAAGACTTTAAACTTTGTTAAATGAATTAGCAAATCATCAAACTTTCATTTTCCACCCCTGATGTATGACTAATAGGCTTATAATGTATAGCTGAGATAGCTGGTATACATTTTTACTTCAAGTTGGTTTCTCGTCATCATTAATAGGCTTATAATTACCGAGACAATTTTCATCACTTCCCTTTAAAAGAGGAGTAACATTAGCCAACTACAACCTTCTGGCACCTGCCCACTATTCAAGTATTTAGAAAAAATACTAGCAAGTGGCTCAGATTTCCAATCCTTAACCTTCTTCAAAACACTTTGGTAAATATTATCTGCCCCAGAAGCTTCATCATTCTTTGAACTTCCCAATTTGTTCTTAACAAACCCATAATTAATGTGATCATCTTGTTGAAACTTGTTTCCATACAGCAACTGTTCAGGATGAGGAATAATGCTTAAATCTTCATTAGTAAAAACTGAAAGAAAAGTAGAATTTAATAACCTTGCCATCCCATGATAATCAAATATCAGCATTCCTGTACAATCTTTCAGAGACTTTGACTATTCTGCTTACCCTTAATGTATTTAGAGAAATCCTTACCATTAATTTTTACATTTTCAGCCACCCTCCTTCGATATAGTTTCTTTTATTTCCTAAGTTTCCATTTGATAAATTCTCTTGATCTTCTATAATCCTACAAATATCTCATCATTGCAGTCAAATTAAACTTCTTATGTTTACAATGCTTTCGTTGAATTTTATCCTTTACACTCTTTGTAGGCAAACCTGTTTTTTTACTTGCAGACACCTTTTTTTTTTCTCTATATGAAACATGCCTATCTTGAATATTTGAGAATTTATTTTTACAATTTTTAGTTAGCAAGTATCAGCAAACATGAAAAACTTTAAATAACCCCTATAATTATTTGGTCATTCAACAGACCAAAAAGAAGCAAAAAAATGTCATACGTATAGTTGTAATCACAGGATAAGTTAATTCTTGTATGTTGTGGAGTTTGGGAAGAATTCTGTAAACCTTGATTTCAGCCCTACATCAGTGACCGATTGGTTCACACAACTTTTGAAGTATGCAAGTATATAACTGGTTAAAAAACATATGAACTTGTGAAAACTTACAGAACTTTGAGACAATAGGCAGTAAAATAAAATAACTACTAGTTACTTCCTACTATAAATTAACCATGAAAAGCTGATTTTTTTTCCCACTTAACATGTGGCTAAATAGTACAAACTAAAGAATAGGAAGTATGCAATTTAACAAAAAATATGTGAACTCTATACTGTAGCAAATGGAAATTTTAACTACTTACTCTGCTTTGTATATATCCTGAATATATTTCATTAGATGGAATTAAAAACAGTTATACTTGTTGTATTATCAATACTAACAATAATAATGAGGGATACAAGCATGGAAATCTGGTAAAAACACATTCACAAAGCAGTATTTTAATATGCATTAGTAATAATAGATTATGGAAGAAGAGTTAATATGTGATCATGGGAGATCAGGTTTCTGGAATCAGGCCAAACAATTTAACATTAATGTTTATATCATTTGTAGCAATAGTTTACCTAACAGTAACATTATTACTCAGGTATTTGATATTTCTTCAAGTTTATGTCAAATTAATGTATTAATATAGCCAACTCTAAACTATGCCTGTAAACAGTACTAAGACTAGTAAATGCGTTATTTAAAGACTGCCCAGCCTAACTAAAAGCAAAATTCTTTTTCTCTAAATTCTTAAATTTAAATTTTTTGTAACATTCTATTTCCACTTAAAACTTACAATCCAAACCAAGCGTGACTTGTACACTAAGGCAAAGTCACTAATAATGTAATATAATGTTACAAGTTAATGATCTAAGATAGTTTATATTAATAATAATAGTTTCATAAAACTATAATATCAACACTTAGTAGTATAATATTAATACCGAGCACTGAAGCAGTTACTCAGTGAGTTGACTCAGCTACTATCGGACTGAGATAGCCTTACTCAAGTAAATGTGTAAATGTAATGGGTACTGGTAGGCCTACTGGAACATTTAGAATAGATGAAGAGTTTATCTAAAAAGAAAAATTCTACCTATATGAACAGAGCCAGAGCATTTTCATCTGTCACTAGCCTATCAGAAACTCAGCTGTCTTTAGTTTCGCCGAAGTTCTGCTTCCTTTATCTCTGGCTTGTTTTTAAACAACAAAGATGGAGGGTACAGTAATCGGCAACATTCGGTGAGAGTCGGAATAAAACGGAAAAAAAGTTTTTGGAACACTGGGAGTCTGTATTTAGATCATTTTTCTTTACTGTACTAATATTACTTTTATTTAAGTGTAATGTTAGATTACCAAATATGTATATTTTATAAGTTTTGCATGAAAATGCATGACATTTGTATTATTGTGAAATGTGTGCTAAAATTCAAATCAATTGTGAAAAAAAACAAAACACACACACACACAAAGATGATACGTATATATATTTTTAGAAACACTCGCCCTGATGAAGCTGCAAGAGCGAAACGTTCGCTGAAATAAAGTTGATTGTTATTTGGAATGCTTGTTTCTTGTTATGTGCAAAGATACATATTGGGCTATCTGTGCTGTGCCCACCTAGAGTATCGAAACCCGGTTTTTAGCGTTATAAGCCATTAGACTTATTGCTGAGCCACGGGGGAGGGGAGATATTATCTGTAGAGTTAAGGTCTTTCTTTTTTTCTCTAACTTTATCGGTAAAATGTCTATATCCCTCTAGTATGCACTACTCATTGTAAAAAACTACAAAATATCATGCAAACATGATTTTAAAATAACAAAAGAAAAAGAAAATTGTAAAGAACTCATTGATAATAGATAAAGTAGAGACAAGTGGCAAGAAAAATACAAATCTTTAGACCTAGATAAAAAAAGAAAAGGTTTTAAAAAATGTCAAGAAGGCGAAATATGCTAGCCAAAGAGGTTATTTTACAACTATATATATATAAGAGAATCAAACAGTTAAAATAAAAGTACAGCCGTACTGGAAGTCCTATTAAAGATGCAAATAGAAATACTCCTACTTTATTGTTACGACAGCGGAGGTCACATGACGCTAGTAACACGCCACGCGCTTCTAGAACGCTCATGAAGCGTCGGA
>NW_013665830.1:607616-608144 GCF_000517525.1 Limulus polyphemus | reverse complement strand
GGTACTCCTTAGTGATCCAACACCTTGATGCTCACAAGGGTTTGCTGAGATGCAGAATCTATGACAAAGTTGCACCTTTGGCCATCCAACTTCCCTGTCACGTAGACACTATGTGTGCTTGCCATTTTACACTTAGCTGTTGGGACTTTCACGATAGGGATTGGTGGGCGTCCCTCAGCACCAACCACTACTGGTTTCCCGAAGCTGACTTATTGGTGGTATTCTTCTTGCACTGGCTCCTCATATGTCCTTGCTCTCCACAGTTCCAACAACCTTTCTGTGTAGCAGCATTTCCTGCTGTGGCATCTCCCCTGTGTTGAGGTGCCAGCATTGAGCTCTCTTGTGCCCAGGTTTATTACAGTGCCAGCAAAGTCCCTCAAACCTCTCTGAAAGCTGACTTTTTCTGACCTTGAATCCAGATGACTGTACCAACCTTGGTACCTCTGTGCTGGACTTAACGTAGGATTAAAATTCAAGAGCTCTGACCATTGCATCCTGCATGGTAGAGGGGTGTGCTTGCTTCACTTG
>NW_013665830.1:604035-606616 GCF_000517525.1 Limulus polyphemus | reverse complement strand
AGCTGCTACTAGTGCTCTATAGTTGTGCCTGTCATCTGCTAACAACTGTCCAAGTATTCTAGTGGTTGTCACTTCAAGCTTGTTGCCAGATATACTGCTTTCTGCTCCTCTGTCCACCCATTCATTTCTACCAGTAGCTCAACTTGTGCTCTATATGCTTCCCACGGTGCCTTCCCATCGAATTCCTGTGGCTTCCTTCGTACTGGATCACTTCTACTACTGACATTCATATCTGGGCTGTGACTTCTAACAGGACTGAAGATGCCTGCATTAGGGTTTAGCTGCAGGGTCTGGAAGGTGCTTGTCATTGTCTGGGGGTGATTACATCGATGGTTAATGTATCCTCCCTGTGTAAAAGACAATAAATCATCCTTTAATGTATCTAATTCACTTTTAAATTTACTAATGTTTTCCGTTTGTACTTCTTGTTTCCTTTCTTGTTCCAGTTGCCACTGCTGTAGTCTTTCTTCTTGTTTCTTTTCTTGTCCCTCCAACAACTGCTGTAGTCCCTCTTGTTTATTTTGCTGTTCGAGCTGCCACTGTTGCAGGTTTTCTTGCAACTGCTGTTGTCTCTCTTCTTGTTCCTTTTCTTTTCCCTCCAACCACTGCTGTAATTTCTCTTCTCGTTCTTCTTGTTTCTTTTCTCTTTCCTCCAAGAGCTGCTGTAATTTCTCGTTTTGTTTCTCTTCTCGTTCTTCTTGTTTCTTTTGCTGTTCTTGTATTGCTGCCATCAAATCTGCTAAGCTATAGTTTGATTTGCCGCTTCTCGTTTCCATTTTTTTTGTCCCACTCTCTGACACCAATTTGTTACGCCTCCGTTCGTTAGTTAATTTTCCGTAAAAATTCTTTCCGAAGAATCTTTACCGATACAAGTCCTTTCTTAAATAAAACTGGTTTATTCTTTCTGAATACAACTTTGTGATACCCTTAATTTCAACAGTCGCGCTATAACAAACGCTATAATTCACAAGAACGTCTCATGTGCTCAACTCAACAATACTCTGTTCCCAGTTCAATTACACATTGTTCCCGTCGCTTCTTGGCCGGTCTTATATATACAAGACTACCCCAAATCTAGTAGTCTCCCGACACTTCATGAACGTTCTAGAAGCGCGGGGCGTGTTATTTACGTCACGTGACCACCGCTGTCGTAACAATATTGTTTACAGAACCTAGAAAGGCAGGTGGGCCCAAGCCAAAGGTCATCCTCTGTAATCATCTTTGGAAGTATATTGTGAGAGAATGGGCAACTGAATAATGTAAGAACAGTATTTGCCTGTGTAAATCAACCTGCTGAATAACTAAAGTTTCCTGTAAAGACCACTTTCAGAGGTTCACCAACGATTGAGCCACCAGTGGATACACTCGACCACCTACCCAGGGAGAACTCCTTCAATGACAGGACAATACATGACGATAAGGGATAAGAGATTATCCCATCTTCATACCATGATCCTTGGAGAAGAAACACCACCAAAAGATTTAATGAATGGATACTGTGGTGTACTGTTTTATTTGTGCATTATGACTGTTCAAGTAACTTCAAAATCCAGGAAGGAGGCAGTGTTGTAAGTTGTATTTTCAATGTTTTAGTTTAAATTCAATTACTTAGTTAGTTTATCTATCAATGCTATTTGAGTTAGATGTATATCTCACAGTTTACATTGAAACATTATATTTTACGCTAGGCCTTCAGGAGTTACAATGGTTTCTGTTGAAATGTTCATTTATGAAATTAGGCCTATAAATGAATGTGGCAGTAGCAACTGCTTATTGAAGAAATAATTAACTTGTTATCATTACGTGGACTGGATTTGTTATTATTTTAAACAAATAATCTAAAAGAACCTGCCCAATGATAGACCACGTGAAAACAATATTTCTAAATGGAAGAATAGACATAGCAAAACAAATTGGTTTCTTCGTCATCAAGGGGAAGCAAAAATATTTTGCTATCAATGTGACAGAAGAAATTATCAGAGAAAATGAAAATACTGGAATAAAAAGTTATTTTAATTTTATTTACTAAGGGGGAGAAATGTGCAAAGATGGTGACACAATGCTATATGTTAAGCAACAAATATCAAAAGCAGTAAAAAGTTTAATAAACTAGAGAAGAGTTGGAGAAGTAGTAAAACCAGCACTGATAGAAAAATACGAATTTGTAACACTGATGCCATATCTGTTCTACTTCATGGAGTAAAGCTATGTTATAATAAGGCCAACTTTTTAATATTAAATGCCAGCAGAAGACCATTTGAAAAGAGTTTCTTACAACATTAGAAATTCTAAGTAGAGTAAACCAACACTGAACATAATGTATGGAAGTAAGAAAATGATGGATGTATTGTTGCGTCAGCGAGTCACATGACCACCGTGACGCAACGTTTCTAGAACTATCATGTACTTTGGCGAATGTTCAAGTTCTTACTAGAAATAGGGTACGCTGGTATATAAAAGAGGGGAATGTATAATCTACTATCTAGCGAAACCACAGCCAAGGGAACGGGCTTTGAAAAATCACATATTAGTGAGTAATTGAACTGCAGTAACAGGGTATTGTTGAAATTAACGTTCGTTC
>NW_013665830.1:593731-603633 GCF_000517525.1 Limulus polyphemus | reverse complement strand
GTATTTATAACAAGTGTACCTGATGATGACAGAACCTTGTCGAAACGTTGTACATTTGTTGTTATGTTAAACTTATATTAAAGTTTTTCTTCATTACCCATTCAAGCCGTCTCCAAGCATTATTATGTAGTAACCTGTTAAATATTTTTTTTCTGCGGTTAAGATCGCTAGTTCTTTTCAGAATGTTGACGCTGTATGTAATAACTCAAGTTTGGCTCATATATAAAAATTTGCTAAAAACATTTAATGTCTTTCGGTAGTTTTAGCGCGCGTCCGTTAACAACGGAAGTATTTTTTTATACACCTGATTGCCGTATGAAGTTATAAGGAAATGTCAATATCTACTTCCAAATTTCTAAGTAATATTTGTTTAGACATTTCTATGTTCAATGATTAATCCATCATTTTGCTGGACGGTGTTAGGCACTGGATGGTTCTACAATCTTCTTGATGAATGGGTTGAAGTTTTTATTTTCTTCAAAGAACCAATGAGATTTCTGCACTAGAAAATTTGCAATGCTTGCTTTACATTGACTAGAGAACATAGTGAAGTACGTAGACATCGGTTTAGATTAACTTGTTTAGAATTTCGCGCAAAGGGAAGGGGTTTCTACTTATGCTTTGGCCAGCCATAAATCGGTCAATTTAGTCCGATTTGGAAGTTGTAAATTGTAATCGTCATATCTCATCATATGCTAATAGGATAAGTCCCAGATTTTACGTACGATTTCTGCCATCGATGCGCACCTGTTGATGGAGGGATCTTCTGTTAGAAGGTTAACAAGTTATGCATTGAAATTAAAACATAAACGAAATGCTTTGGGACAGCAACAAATCACCAACTAATGCATTAACAATACATGTGTTTTTAAATATTGATACAGCAAAATAATTTTAGCCAAAGGGGGGGAACATTATATTCCAAGAAACATTGAATTTTAGCCTAAGTATATGATTAAGCTTTTATTTTATTTTGTTTTTAACTCGGTGAGGCAGTGATATTTTAGGACATTTGAAATATTCTTTATTTTTTAGTAAAATGTTTTGGTTTTTCTTAATCTGTGTTATGTGTGTCATCTTCACATTCAAATGAGGCCAATAGGCATTGACTTATACGGTCTTTTATGTTTTTGTATTTATCCTTAATTACTTTTTATGCCAGTCTTAATATTTCAGGTAGGAGAAACAGATGAGCAACAGAGGTTCATAACAGGTTTTCACAAATTTCCAATTAACTCATTCATGTAAAATACGTAAATAAAACAACGACTGTGGCTATTGTTTTTATTTCAGCGCAAATGTATACAATAGACCATTTGCTCTTTGTTTACTGTGAGGAATGGAACCTCGTATTTTGGCACTGTAAGTCCGGAAACTTACCGTTGACCCATGAAGGGGACAACGAAAAACGAAACATACTTTTTCTTGTTACTTTTTATTAAATTTGCAACAACACATTTAATTTGACAACCTGAACTTACGTTATGTAAGTGCTATAATGGCTATTATATTTAAATTAGTTTATTAAGATTTTGTTTGTTGCTAAGCATAAAGTTACACTGAGCCAATAATTTATTAAGAACATTGTGTTTTAGCTGTTTTTTTTATTGAAACACCGTGTAATATTCTTTTAAGTTTCGGTTCTTTCAATCAATAAAATATAAACAAACAAACAGAAGTTATACTAATAAAATGCATACTGAAACTGGATTTATATCGACGCCCTCGGATGTAGAAAGTGTTACATGACAAAAAATAACTTACCAGTTTAATATCTTCAAACGTTTAGCGAACTTTTTTTTAATATATTAGTTTGTTTGTAATTTTCTGCAAAGCTACATTTAGAAGTAATATACTACATGGAACACCACCCACCGCTAACTCGGTGGCTATTCTTTTATCAACGAGTAATGGGTTTGACCGTCCCATCATAACGCCTCCCGGCTGAAAGAGCGAGTTTGTTCTGTAAGTGGAACCCGCGACCTGTAGATTGTGAGTCGAGCACCTTACCCACTTGACCATGCTATTCTACATTATAGACGCAGAATTAGTTAAATTTTACTACATTTTCTATTCACTAGGTGATACTCGGTATATAAAGTTTTTGAAAAAGACAACAGATCTCTTTATTTATTTATATTCTCATCTTATAGTATTCAGGGTTAAGGTAATCTGCCTACAATATTATACTTACTACTTCTTGAGAGTGGTTAAATTAAAGTTTAGACTTTATTTTTCGTTTTAACTTGATTTAGATATCAACTCACGTGTCACATTTTACATTTCAAGAAGCATGTCCTAAGAAATTAGAAGTAAGTAAATATTTTTATGCAAAAACTACAGTTTAGAAACAATGTAGTCCTAATGTGGTTTTTATATTTGTTTGTTTAGTGCACTTATTGTTGATTCCGTGATCTTTGATGAAGAGCCATGTACATGATATACTTTTAAATTAATTAAAACTTAAATAGAGTGTTACATACGTTTTTTATTAATTCTATATTTAAATACGGAATGTATAGTGATTTCTCGTGTCAGGTTTTCTTTAAATTAGGACAGTGATTGTTAATATTACTTTGAAGCGAAATGTCAGGTAAAATATGTTGAAGGAGAAAATAAATTTCATGTATGTATTCTCTTTTTCAAAGATTTTTTTGTAAACGTTTTGTATTAGATAACAGTAAAGCTTTAGGCTTAAAATGCTAAAAAATGGTGTTGATACCAGTCGTGGGCACAACACGAACAAAAACAAACTTAAAGACAGCAAATTGAATTGATATAACTTAGAGAAGAAAAGTGTACATTTTCTTTGCTTCGGTTGTTGCTTTATTTTTAGTCGTTGCATGTTGTGTTGTGCCAAACAGTTTAAGATGAACCGTTTTTATATAAGGCTAAAATGAAATTTAAATAGTTTGTGTTCAAGCGCTCTTAAAGTTTTTTTCTTGGGACGCAGAGTTTATATGTTTCCTGTTGTTTACGATTTTAGTATTTTATCAGAACTTCGTTAATTTTTATTATTTTATCAGAACTTCGTGAACTTTAACATTTTATCAGAACTTAGTCAATTTTAGTATTTTATCAGAACTTCGTTAATTTTAGTATTTTATCAGAACTTAGTCAATTTTAGTATTTTATCAGAACTTCGTCAATTTTAGTAATTTATCAGAATTTCCTTAATTATTTCCCGTGGTATATATTGAGGTTTGTTAGATATTCCACATAAAAATGCCCCCCCAGCGGCACAGAGGTATGTCTGTGGACTTACAACTCTAGAATCCGGGTTTCGATACCCGTGGTGGGCAGAGCACATATAGTCCACTGTGTAGCTTTGTGCTTAATTACAAACAAACAAACAATCCACATAAAAAATCGCTTTATTAATGCAGGAAAATAATCGCCATTTTGAGAGAAAATAGATCACGTTTCTCAAAATGTTTTTACAATTTATTTTACATTTGTAAAGATTTTACTATTTTACCAACACATTACAAGTTCCAAGGTGCTTTTATTCTGTTTATAATTAAACCGTATCTTTATTACCAATGGTAATTTGCGCTGTGGCGAAATGGCAAGTTACACTGTCTCACTTTTTAATTTCATTTTGACGTTCTTTATGAAGCAATTTTCTTGAGATATATGTCTAGTAGTTGTTTATTTTATTTTAGTGAATGCGTATGTTTAAATATATCACAAACTAAAATCAACTGGTCAGTTAGTGTACTTATTTCGTAAAGTGATTCTTTCGATAATGGCGTGACCAGAAATAAAGTTACAGAGACTTTTTGTTTTTCCTTTAGCAGATTATCGAAAAGCAAAGCGAAAAGACGAAAATTTTGGACATCATTACTGAAAAAAGCGTATCATGTAAAATTAAATTACTTTTTACACACCAACGAAAAAAATGGGTATTTTTATTTTAAACAAAATGAAAATTTGCCAATTTCAGCTTCCGTATAAAAGAGCCATTTTTATCACAATGATGTCAAAAAACATAATTACTATGAATAAGAAATTTCTTATTACTACATTGAAAACATCAATTTATGTGTCCTTGTTGCAAGCAAAGATACATTAGTTCGACTACAAGAAAGCTGGTGAAACTAATGAAAGAACAAACAAACAAATTTAACAACAGCAAATATATCAGATGTATTGTAGTACGCCCCCTAGGTGAGGGTGATGTAGAAAGTAATTCAATTTATGCTAGATTCTTAACAAGGGCCAATGATAAACAAAGCATCGGTATGAACGAAAACTTTCTCATTCATAAGCTGAGACTGAAAATTAACTAAATTAGTTCAGCTTAAAAATTGTTGCTATACTTGTATAATCATTCAAAATGATATTAATCATAGAAACATAAACTACTTTGTTTAAAATAATTACAGCATTACTTTTACTTGGTTTCCATATAGCTGTTTTATAATCTTATTAAGGTTTCTTTTATTGCTGTTAGTTCCTCTTTATTAAGGTTTTGTGATCTAAATTCGGAGTAATAATTATTAGGCATGGCCAAGTGGTTAAGGCGCTCGACTCGCAATCTACTGGTCGCGGGTTCGAATCCCCCGTCCCACCAAACATGCTCGCCCTTTCAGCCTTGGGGGCGTTATAATGTGACGGTCAATCACACTATTTGTTGTTAAAAGAGTAGCCCAAGAGTTGGCGGTGGGTGGTGATGACTAGCTGCCTTCCCTCTAGTCTTACACTGCTCAATTAGGGACGGCTAGCGCAGATAGCCCTCGTGTAGCTTTGCGCGAAATTTAAAACAAACAAACAATTATTAAGCGATGATAAAAATATTTCACTTGTCAGGCCATATTTTCTTTTTAGAAACTTGTTGTAATAACTGTTCAACAGACAATAAATAATCTTCAAACTTCAGTTTTTAAAGAGGAATTACAAGCCTTGAACTGTTTCCTAACGTTTTAGTTTCTATTGAACTCAAAACATAATCTGAAAGATGGAGCGACATCTTCAGGGTGAATAATGAAAGTACCTGACCTTTTGTTAGAAGATATAATTTATTCAATTATTTTTGTCTAAGTTTAATTGATATTTCGTTATTCTCTGTATTAATAAAATTTATGAAGTTTACATGACCTACATGACTTACTAGTTTTTTAATTTGAAGAAGGCCTTTCAAATTATATTTGCAAAGATAGCCAGTGGTGAGTTAGCGCTAAAAATCAGGTTTCGATATTCGCGTTGGGCACAACACAAATTCTACAGCTTTGTATATATGACTCAGTTATTTCGTCAAATAACTAATGTCATTAATTTGGAAGTAATAAGTGATAAAGCATTAGAGGCTTATATCTTACCTAGCATCTGAATATCGGAAACGTAATAACTTTGTAAACGCTGTCTCGGGCACCTCGTGAGGAACAATTCTGTTTTACTTTATTACTCTTATACTGCAGATTCATTTGCTCCAAGATGTATTATAGGTCAATGCTTTATGAGTCTATGTCTTCTTCTCTTTTAAGTACACTTCAATCTACAACTTTATGTATCTGTCTAAGAGTCATGTCATGTATCTCCAATAATGCACTGCGTATTATAGGTGGTGTTCTTCCTCCTTATTTACACCAACAATATTCCTTTGTCAGTACAGGATTAAATTAATCAGCTGTAAATATATATATATCTGTATCACCACTATTTTAATGACAATCTTGATTTTCATGGTGACTACAAGTGGGGGACAAAACTCAGATCTGTTTCCTTGATTTGCTCCGAGTTTAATTTTTCCTTTGAAACTACAAACTTAGGCCTCATCTAGACGTTATACGTTAGGCTGATAGAACAACCTTTGTTGTTGCCTGCTCATATAGAAAAAGCTGCGAGATTTAGTTTTGTATAAATCATTGCTCTTTGAAATGTAATAGTGAAAGCCGATTAACATATAATAACTGTTAAGGTAAGTTTAATGTTATGGACTTCCTTTGAAATTTTTCCTTAACTTGAACTAAACATTGTACCTTGGGTTTTGCCGGAAAATAATTTCTTGTATAATACAAGGCACACATATCATTTAAGTGTTTCGACTTTGTTACCAGTAAAGATATAACTTTCAGAAATACTCCTAATAGCTACTGTTCGCAAACTGTGGTTGTTGAGTACTGGCATGGTTACAAAGGAAGTATATCATTTATGTCAAGAATATGAAGAAGATGACTTAAAATCGTCCTTTAGGGCACTACGGCTGCAGAAGAGAATGGGTCCCAAAGTAAAAGTATTCATTTTTATCTTAATAGGACTGTTATCTTGAGATCAGAGAGCCGGAGAACGTAGGTAGGGAAGAAAATGAGTTTGACGAGTTAGTAACTTAGTCCATTATGCCAGATGGTAGACGGCATGGAAAACTTTTTTTTCCACATCGAAAAAGATTGCTATCGTGACTGAGTTATAGCTGAACCTTTTTATTACAGATTCTGTTCATCTGCCAAAGAGATTAGCCATTTGTCTGTATTTTCTAGAGCTTTTCTGTATGTTTGAGAGGAGGTCGTTTGTTTGTAGTAAAGGTCTATGACTTTGCCTAGAGGCTAATTGACCTATAACTTGATGGATTCGCTGCAGGTTTGCATTCATTTTAAAACATTAAAACGGTGGCAACTTTCCAAGAAGTGGAAATGTAGCTTGGCAGATAGCGAACAGCACCAAGAGTTGAAGGAGAAGCGAGATGAACTGTTCTCTAGTATTATTCCTTTGGTGATGTATTCTTGATTCTTATCAAGGCAACACTGATTTCAGTGGACGTAATGTTGTTGCTAAGGCTCCTTGAGTCATAATGGTCTGAGTTGAACGTGCGATGAATATTTGCTGAGATAAAATATAGATGTAATGTGATGCAGATATTTACATGGTTACTCCAGTTCTTATAAAAGGATGGCAAACTTAAGTTAGAAGATTTTCAAGACACCAACGTTGTTCTTATCAATAGTTTTATACCGTGTTCGTTGCTGGGAGTAAAAAAAATATATATATGTCAAGCCAAATTTGTTTTTTCTTCCAGAAAAAGAAGCAAAACTTGGATATTGAGTCTTCTTGATGGGCGTACAAAAATAGCAGAATTTTTGGAGTTAGTATAGAGTCTGCGAAGCCTTCGCCTGTTTATATTTTATTTTTACCTTTGGCGTATTTTACACGCCATTTTTATAGGAACCACGCTTCAGTTGCATTTATTACTGTGTTTGCGTAGTTAACTATATCTTATTGACATAACTGTATAGAAAAGTGCTATGTTGAATGAGTTTTTACGATTGACCGTCACATTATAACGCCCCCACGGCTGAAAGAGCGAGTATGTTTGGTATGACGGGATTCGAATCCGCGACCACAGATTGCGAGTCGAGCGCCCTAACCACCTGGCAATCTTTATATCTTACTTTCTCAAGTAACAACGTGTAACGAAATACTCATACTCATATAAGCCCGATAATCAAAACTCTAACTAAATTAACTTAGAAGTAACTATTTCAAAGCTATAAATGTATACAATCCAAAAAATTAATTTGCTTAGCTTGACTTTCGGTTATAAAAACTTGAACATTGTTACATAACGAAGACTTACAGATTAATAATGTTTTTAAATTAAATAATTTTTGATGTTTTTTTTTTGATAAAGCAACACATAAGTGTTTGAAAACAAAATGATAACTTTACTCTTGAAAAAATCTGTGGTTGAAACTTGACCTTACAAAAGATAATTTCGTTTATAAAAAATTAAGTTCATAAGGAAAGCCTATATACAAATATGAGTAAGACACGTTTCAATATATATTTTTTAAAAATCAAAATGTTTTTTAACGTTGTAAAGTTTTCATAACAGTCAGCATTCTTTTTTAACTTAGAAGTATGAGTTGTTTTTGGAAAGAAATGTTTACTTGTTTTTTAGAATTTTCGCGTTAAGGTCCGAAAGGTCTATCTGCGCATAATTATCCCTATTTCTGCACTGATAAACTGAATGGAAGGTCACTAGCACCTGTCGCTAACTCTTCGGCTACTATTGTTTGCCCGAATAGTATGATTTGGATCACTATATCGCTCACACGGTCTCAAATTGCGGAACAAGTTTTTTTGCGATAATGGGAAACGAACCATGAACCCACGGATTCACAGTCCGGGCAAGCTAACCACTTGGGTACAGTCCGTCTTGAAATCAACCACTAAATGATAAATCAGCAAAATTAAACAGCTTAATGTAAAAGAGGGGGGAAGAACATTAACTACAGACGTCTACATTTGTTTAATACTATGAGGTTGAAGTTAAAGTTAGAGCTGAGGATAAAAAGTTAAACATTTGAGAGAACCTAGCCTTAGTTGATATGACGCCAGCCTTACATCAGCATAAATCAATCTATCCACTTTCCTCAAAACTGTATTAGTCTCCGAACAAGTGTTTATGTTAATATTTCACCTGCCTTAAATTCTGATCTCTGCGTAGGGATAGTTAATAACGCTAACTGTATACGTCTAGTCATTATAGATTCAAACAAACTTGCTGTGGATACTTATTTCTTTATTTGCTTAACCATCACTTTAAAAGTTACAAAAAAAAAACTTCCATAGAAATATACAAATTCAAAGTAAAAAAACAAACTCTTTTACAACTAAAAGATTGAATTTTATTTAAAAAAAACAGTAGAAACTACACCATTAACACACTCAATATCTTAGAAGCTTGTTTCAGGTTTTTATGAGAAAATACTCAAACTTGTTTAAGTATATGTTCTATCTGTAGAATTCAGAAATATGTTATTATATGCTTGTTCCTTACTTAAATGTATTATGCTGTATGCGTTTAACACATGTAGCATTTTCACAAGAAACAAACTATCAAACAGAAAACTCTTTGTTGTTTAGCCCAAATGTGCACAGTAGACAGGGATCGAGCCCCGAACTTTAACGTTTTGAGATCTTGAGTTTTTCACTACACGTGATCATATTTTACGTCACAAGAAATATTAACTTTCAAATTACCGACTTGTTTTTATACTGTTCACTACCGATGTGCCCACATCTATATAAATATAATAGTACTGTCTGTTGTATGTCCATGTAACTACTTCGCACGATGTGTATGGATCTTCATCAAAATTGACATAGAAGTTCATTAGGTCCATGCAGGACTTCATACAACTTTTCAGTTTTGCGTTTTGCAGTCCTTATGAGCGTTTTTTTACCACTACCTCACCTCCTGTGGATGAATCTTCACCAAATTTGATATGGAGGTTCAATGGTCCATGAGGAAATACGAACACATTTTCAGTTTTGCATTTTGCGTTTTGCGGTTTTTATGGGCGTTTTTGTATTTTTACAATTACATATAAGAGAAGCAGCTTTTCATGTGCTAAAATAACCTTTCATTAGTAATGAATTTACATAACTTCCGTCCAGGGGACGGTTACTCCAGCTAGTATTGTATTATATCGAGTGATATTACGTTTTTCCCTGTACAATACTCAGTGGTACTAACTGATCAAAAATGAGGTGAAATCATTAATTTTATATGTAAAATATGTGGCAGATCCCAGAAATAATTAATGGGATCAACTACAAAAATTATGGTATTTGAGTTTAAGTTTTTCTTTTTTGTGTAACTGATTTGTTATTAGGGATCATATAGCCAACAAAGTCATGGAACCACAACGAATATGGTTCTTAAACTGCTTATAAAAAAAAGTAGATGGGAGCCTCAGTAAATCTAGAGTTTAAAAATCAACCATTTTAAACTTCTTAATTTATAATTGACTAATAAAAAGGTAGTTAACTTTGAACGTCGAACGTGTTAATGTTTTTAGGAACGTTGAAATTAATGAAACTCAGATTGGTTGATTTTGGAATTACATAATATAAAATATGATATTATATAATATTTTAACCTCAACTTAGAAAGTAGT